>NW_014569675.1:276818-288168 GCF_001313835.1 Polistes canadensis | reverse complement strand
TATATTTTATAATTAATATATATTTCTATAATTTTAAAATTTTTCGTTATAAGAAAAACATTTATAAAATCTTGAACAAATTCTTGGATATTATATCGACAAATACGTTTTCATTTTAAATGATAAAAGAAAAGAAAAAAAGAAAAAATGGGAGAAAAATAATGAGAAAAACTGGATTCTCTAGTTTTTGTCTAGATTGATCTGGGAAATAATGACGATTCGATGGAATGTATCACGAGTTATAGAAAGGAAATGGTCGACCATTTTCAATCATGGTAAATGGTAATATCATTGTATCACGCGAAGTAGACGATCATCATCATTATCATCATCAATTCTTTTCGTTTAATGGAATTTCATTGGTATTGCGCGTACGATTGTATAAAATACAAAATTATTTGCAAAAAAAAGATTCTAATAAAGAGTCAAAAGAATTGAAACAAAATATTCGGTTATATACGATAATATAGTAATCGCGAGTGTTCCTATCGTAAAATTTATTTTTGGTGATAATCAATTTTGCGGTAATGAAAGACATGACCACGAAAGATATTATTTTCCTTGTGGTTTTTCGATCTACATTATCCTTTTCTATCCTTTTTCTTTTTTGTAGATCATTTTACGATGACGCATAGGTAAATCGAGTAAAGTATATAAGAGAGTTTTCATGGTAAATTATATTCATTTTTTAAAACATTTAATATTACATTATTATTGGTGTCATACAAACTGTTTCGTTTTTTTTTTTCATTTTTTTTATTATAACATTTGATATCTTTACTTTGTTAATAGAAAAGTTATAACATTATGTTCCAATATATAATGATATTTGTATAAATATTTTAATTGAATATATTGTAACTTATACCATATATATATTATAATTGTAGTATTTTTATGATATAATAATTTTGATTAATTTTATTAGTTTATTTTTAGTATCAAGTTTGATATATATCCTTTGTTGTTGTATTCCAACTTTTGAGACATATAATAATTATATATATTATTTATTATATCATAATTTTTTTGTTCTCGTTCGTAATTCTCATTTAAAATTTTTCTAATTTTCTTTTTTTTTTTTTTTGGTTTATTCATTTCAATTTAGTTACGACATTTCGTCATTACTAAATGAGATCGTTTCGTAAAAAAAAAAAACAAGTTCCTTTCGTTATTTTAAACAAACGGAAAACTAATCGGAATTCAGGGGAATTCACTCGAGCGTATTACTCCGATTTATTTTTATCTTTGGTCGTGATTTTTTATCAGGTTTGGAATTGCCCCGTAATAAAACAACGTAGGATTACTAGAAAAGTCGGGAAGATTGATAGTAAATTTGTAAGAGGATTTTCCTTATGTCGTCAATTATTTCCTATACGTAAATACCACCGCCTAAATTTAAGTATATCCAGTTTAGTATACCAAGTCAAATGAAATATCATAAATTTACCTAATTGCCACTCTTCTTTTCCTTTGAATTATGATTCAACAACTAATAACTCGAGAAAGAAAGATCAAAGAAACAACATCTTTTTTTTATTACTATATTATTAATATTACTAATATAATTCGAATAAATTAATTAATCTTTTAATTATCTTCTTCCAAGAACAATATTACCTATTTTCACAGTTTGCATATCTGCTTATATTTCTTTATCAAATCAATATAATAATTTAAAAAATATTATTTCTAAATATAGATATATATAATGTATAAAGACAAAAATATATATACAATCAAATGGTTGAAATAAATTTAAGGAAGAAAAAGGAAAGAAATGTAAAATAAAATAACAAAGTCATTCTCCTCCGTTTAAAAACGATGGAAGAACGGTGCCAACGACCACGAGTATTGAAGATAGAAAAAGAAGGATATAACAAGTGTAACAGAAAGTAAAAAAGAGAGAATGAGTGTAAGAAAGAGAGAGAGAAGAAGAGAGGAGAATAAGAAAAAGAAAAAGAAAAAGAAAGAGAAACATAGTGTTGTAAAATGATGACGAACATAGACTCACGCGACGAAAGACAGGCACCAATCACGTTCTATTGTCATCAAATATAATCTAATAACATGACAACAGGCCGACACACAACGACATTAATTCGCCGAAGGGGACAACTAGCACATGTTCTCTCTCTCTCTCTTTTTATTTTTTTTTCTCTTTAACACGAAGAGGAAGAGGAAGAATAAGAATAAGAGAGAAAAAGAGAGACGAAAAGTGTAAAGGAAAAGAACAGATTGCGAGTAGTAAAGGGGTGGTGCGGTGGTGGGGGAAAGGCCGGAAAGAATCTCACGTTATTTTGCAGAGATGTTGCATCAGTCTGAATTTCTTCCTTTTCTTCCACTTCTTCTTCTTCTTTTTCCTCTTCTTTTCTTCTTTGTCGTCATCATCATCATTATCATCATCATCATCATCATCATCATCTTCTTCTTCCTCCTCGGCGCCGGTTAACAAATCTATCAAGGACATGAACGGAGAAAGAAAGAAAAAAAAAAAACAAATTGTAGACAGGAACAGTGATTATGCGTTTAACTAATGGAACGTTTTCAATTTTAATCAGACGTGCTGTTCTTTGTAATATTATTATTGTTATATTGCATGAATTAAAACAATTCTTCTTTTTTGTTTTTTTTTTTATATCGATGCTAATTTATATTTCGTTCGCGTTATTTTATTATTTAAAAAAATGTATCGAAGAAATGCAGGCAATTATGAATGTTTTGTTGAATTTTGTCATGAATAAAAATAGATTTATTAAAATGGTCGGATAATTTGGAACTTCTTTTTATAAAGTTTTACATTAGGCATATGTATATGTGAGCCGTTTATTTTGAAAGTGGTATAAGTCACATTTTTTTTTTTATTGAAAATACAAAGATTCCGTTCAATTTTAATTAGTGTTGCCATTAACTCGATTTTTTTTGAAAAAGTGACTTATGCCACTTTCAAAATAAACAGCTCGTATATATATGTGAGAAATGGTTGATAAGAAGAATGAAATATTTGTTATTGTTAAACGGCATCTCTCTCTCTCTCTCTCTCTCTTTCTCGAATAACACGAATTTTCTTTTCCGCGAAAGAACGAACGAACGAACGAATGAACGAACGGGTCGATAACCAACCAGAACCCGTTTCTACCCCTTCTGTCGTTATAGCTGACTGGATCGGTGCCAGTATGTTCTTACTAACAGACTGCAGCATAAAACTTGTTTCCATTAGATAGAGTTGAATTAATCCGAGTAGAAATAGGACCCTTACTTTTAGTCGAAAACAATATTTCTTTTTTTTCTTCTTAATTAGAAATATTATAGTTTCATTCAAACGAGAGTAATAGGAAAGTCATCTTTTTAATTTATTTGTATTAAAATATCAAAGGAATCAAGTAAATTAACAACAACAACAACAACAACAAAAGATAGAAGAAATTAAATAAAAAAGTCTAACGCGAGATAAAATTCTTTTTGTAAGGAAAAAAAAGAAATATTTATCGGTTGATTTATATCTTTATTTTTTTTTAGGTATATTGGCGTTTATAAATTGCTGGGACGTTAATTGGGCAACAAAAGTGCAAGACATCTTTACGTATGCTAAACTTCTCGCACTTTTTATCATAATCTGTACCGGAGCTTATCAACTGTTCACCGGTAAGAACAAATCTTACTTTAGATAATATTGCATTCACAGAAAAAGAGATTAGAAATGAACGATAAGAAAAATACTAACTTAGCAACATTATTACTATTTGTGTAACGTAATACGTAATATTTTTTCTTTGTTTTTTATTTTTTTATTTCTTTCTTCATTCGCGTATCTGGCTGACCCACCACTCATTATACTTTCCATCTTTTTTACCGCATTGCTATAAAATAGGAGAAATCTGATACATTGCGTTAATGGAAAGAATATAAAGCTTTTTTCATGTTTCTGTTTTTTTTTTCATTTGAATTCCTTTCACATTTTCAATAGATTAACGATTGGAAATATATTTTTCAATCGATTTACTTTGATATTTCAAATCGGATTACCGATAACCCGCACGTGTTCAATATTTTTTTCTTTTTTTCATTATTGTCGCTGTCTATATTGGATTTTATTGAAATCCAGCTAGTAAAGATAAAAAATGTTTGCTTGATCATTCGCGTACGAGCGTGATCGAATAAATTTGTTACGGGACAATGCACCTCGGATCATTTATTTTTTATCATTCGTTAACGATTCTAGCAAACCTTACGAATCATCGTAATGGGAATTTTCAGATCGATCGATGTTTCGAAATGATTCATATTTTATTTTACTTTTTATCTCTAATCGTTTAAACCTCGAGACGATATATCTCTCGTTCGTTTAAAAATTCATTAATATTTATTATCGAGATTATTTTGTACACAAAAAAAAACAAAAAAAATATGTAAAATACTTATTACTATATTCGTCTGTGAAAAAATATTACTTTAACAAAATTTTTCTTATTTAAATTATTAACATTACGACGCGGATCGACCAAAAAAATTGTATTCTATTTGTTTTTTTATTTTATTTTTGGTAAGAAATATATATATTACAAAATGACGATAGGATTGTATCTTAAGACGAGGATAAGAAAATGAGAGCCTTGAAATAGCAAAAAAGGTCTTGTTTGAACGTCTTTTCAGTATTGTCCACTTGCCGGACGAGACAATTTGTCCAATCAAAAAGGTGGGTTAAATACTAGCGCAGAGCCGATTCTATCATTTCACCGTCGCGTTGTACATGTTATGCGCGTAAAAGGAGTATCACTTAAATTGGACTATTCAACGAAGCGAATTGCTCGCTAAAACGAAACGGAAACGAATTCGTTTGCTTGCGAGAATTTACATTGACAGATATCTCAATCTTTTCGTATATCATTTTAATATTTTTAAACACACCAAAGATTTGTGATAACTTGCTCGAGACATTTCAAACGAGACATTTCATTCAATTCGCGCGATGCTTATCAAAAATTATTATTTTTTATTTCTAATGTGTGTGTAAATTTTTATACTCAAACAAAAATGATAATTAGTTTACGAATTTTTTGATGAATTTCATATGACTGAGATTAAAAATATACAAATTGTAACACAGTAAGTTTTCCAATTGAAATTTTTCTATAGAAACAAAAATTATAACGATTAAACAAATATCCAAAGTTTTTATTGTAAATTTCGAATAATTTATTTTCTTAATTTAAAAAAAAAAAAAAACAATAAAAAACAAAATTTACAGGACACACGGAACATTTTACGTTCGATAATACCAAAACGGAGATAACGTCCATTGCATTGAGCTTTTATTCAGGATTATTTGCTTACAACGGTTGGAATTATTTGAACTTCATCATCGAGGAATTGAAAGATCCGATCAGGTAAGAAATAATTATACATATTTCAATGAATCAAGATAGAAATAAATTTTCTATTAGAATGATCTAGCAATCGAGAGTCGTTGTTAAAAGAGTTATGTATTTGTTTGTAATTATATAGCAATCAGCATTGATATAAATCAACTTATAACGATATCACACATTAGATATTTTTTTTATTATTATTATTTTTAATTCAATATGATACAAGATTTATAATATTTGTTTATAATTAAATGTCAAGACACGCATTAATAATAAGTGTAAATATATATATGAGTAATAGATCAATCATAAACAATGAATGTTTAATTGTTATTGATCATTACTATAATATCACCGACATGAAGTAATTAAAATGGCCGAAGATTCACTAACATAAGGCCATGGCTTTTATTGTCCTCGATACAAGACGTTGCTCTTACTCGAGTAAGATGACGTAAGCTTTTCAAGTGCAAATGCTTTTAAACGATCGATAAATTGCAGATCCTGATGATGAGGTTTCGTTAAACGATTAGATTAAGTTAATTTCTTAAGGGTGGTTTGACGATTATACGATCATCATGACTCGCCAATTTTATTAACGTATATCATTTTTTTTTTGTTTTTTATTATTTTTCTCAACAGGAATTTACCAAAAGCCATTGCAATTTCTTGCACCTTGGTAACCGTGGTCTACGTCTTAACAAATATGGCTTTTTATACTACTTTGAGTCCTGTCGAAGTTTTGGGTAGTGGTGCTGTTGCTGTGGTAAGTTTGTATACATATTCGTTTTCTTTTTTTTTTAATTGCAATTATTTGATTGTTAATTAATTTTTAACATGCGTAAAACAAAATGATTGGTTCATACGAGAACGTTTTACTTTTGTTATTATTTTTTTCTAATTATTTTTTCTCTCTCGAAAACGATAGAATTGTAATCGTATCTCGTGACAACGAATGAAATAGCGATCATTTTCTTTCTCTTTTAATTAATTTAATTAATTTCTAATTGATTTTTTTGTTTGTATGTTTATACTAGACGTTTGCCAATCATTTGTTCGGAGTAATGGCATGGACTATACCAGTGTTTGTGGCATTGTCAACATTTGGCGCTGTAAATGGAATTCTATTGACGTCTTCTCGGCTTTTTTATGCTGGTGCATGCGAGGGACAAATGCCAGAAATACTTACGATGATACAAGTTTCAAGATTGACACCAACGCCAGCTGTTATTTGTATGGTACGTTTGATTTTCTCAATCAACAAATATAATACATTGAATAAAAGATGTGTTTTTTTTTTATTTTTACTGGAGGAATTGTCAAATAAATGGGAATGTTCTTCGATAAATTGTGTTGGTTAAAAGCAAATCAAATATTTACACACTGGACATTTTATCAGAAGTATTTCTCTACTTTTTCTTAGAAAAGGGAATTATTTTTATAAGTATTTTTTCGTAAAGAATTTTGCACTTTTCTTATACGCAATATAAAAATATTTCAAAGAATCAATAATACGGATTTGCATTTGTCCTATGCATTTGATTGGAAACTGAAACTTTATTTTAAACCCTTATTTCTTGCCGATAATAATATGAAAAATAATTGATGTTAGTTTGTTTGAAAGGTATACAGGACATACAAAGTAATGTAACAAACAATTAAATTTGTATAATTACACAAATTTGATTCTTCAAAGTTTATATTAGAATTGTGCACTTATTGAACTCTTACGTGAAATAGTAAATTTAATAAAATTTGTTAAATTTCTTTTTTACATGCATATAAAAATTTATTGTTTCCTTAATTCGTTAAAATACGAAAAAAAATAAAGTCACAAACAAGCATATCAATTTCGAATTAATCGAATTAGACAAATTATTTTGCGGGCCTGAAAATTTTACACTTAGGATTACCAAAAAATATATAAATGTGAACCTGTATCGACGAAGATGATGGGATTGTTATAATAATTCAATTGTTGTTTTGTTTTATTTATTACAGGCACTATTGTCAATGTTATACTTGTGCTCTTCTGATATCTTTGCTTTGATCAACTACGTCGGCTTTGCCACTTGGGTACGTAATCAATTTTCTGATGTAACTTTACCCTTAGATTTCGTGTTACAAATAATTCTTCTTTTTTCTAATTCCCCGCGAGTCAATGTGTAATTGACATTGAATAAAAAGAATTGCTTGCAATATCTTTCTTATATTTATTTCTTTTTATTGCTTATTATTTTCTCTTAATAAGAGGATTGTACAATGTTTGTATTGAAATTTTGAATACTTGGCATTTTTCTTTCTTTTTTTTTTTTTTTTGTACGTTTCTACATTTATGCCGTACTTGATCTCAATGTTATTTAGCTAGAAAGTTCAATAATTAACAATTTATAATTGCATCATACAATTAGTAATATCTAGGTTATACGTCGGATGTTTCATGAACAATCTAATTGTCTGTTTGTCACGTCAATTATTAATAATCGCGGTAGATAATTGATAATTTTCTAATTGGCTTGTAACTAAAAGCTCGAGGTGCGCATTTGAAAATTTATGATGCAATGCCATTGGCGTAACTAATCGAATTGTGTTTTTTTATTAATTCATTATATCGATATAAACTGTTTTTTTTTACATTTATTCATTTGTTTTTCAATATTCTCTCTTTTATCCAATTTTATTTTTTACTATTACGTCTGTCGGTTTTTTATTTTGTAATTTTTTAAATTTAATCTAATAGTTGATATTTGAAATATATTAATTTTCTATATTTAACAAATTTTACTCATATATATATATATAAATATTACTATTACGTCTGTCGGTTTTTTATTTTGTAATTTTATAAATTTAATCTAATAGTTTATATTTGAAATATATTAATTTTCTATATTTATAATTATTTTAATTCATATGTATCCAATCGAACGTCAAGAATTTTTCTCTAATTAATAATTAAATCATATTTGTTTACAGTTAAGCATAGGCGTCTCTGTTTTATGTCTACCATGGCTAAGATGGGCCCAACCAAATTTGCCAAGACCAATTAAAGTTAATCTTGCTTTTCCAATCGTTTACATTATCGCCACACTTTTCGTCACGGTGGTTCCCATGTATATTACTCCTTTGGAAACAGGTAACAATTATTCCTCTAATTAATTAATTTATTTTTCATTGACAATGAGATATATTATTAAGCGTTTTTTCTTTTTCTTTTTTTCGTTTCACAGGGTATGGTTGTTTAATGATATCATCGTCGGTGCCAGTATACTTTGGATTTATTGCGTGGAAGAACAAACCGAAATTTTTCGTCAAAGCTGTTGGTAAGTTAAAATAATAAATATAATAATAAATATTTTTAATATTAATATTATAGTATCGAGATCGTACTATCACACATATTATTTTAATCTCATTAATAATAAAACAATTAAAATTATATATTTAACATATATAATTGTATTGATTTATTTATATTACTATAAATAATATTACTTAATAAATATTTATCACTATATTGCATATATTTTAGAATTATTTTAACACATAGTATGATTTCGATACGATAAAAAAAAGAATACATTTCTTAGATATTAAATTATATTATAAATTATTATTCTTATTATTATTAATATAATCTCCTAAATGTAATATATTATTATGTATATATAGAGTTTATGTTCTTTTTGTTTTTTCCATTTCCTTTTAACCAATTTATTCCCACAGGCGCCGTTACCAAAACTTTGCAGAAGCTGATGGTAGTCGTCGGGCCAAAGATAAATAAGGTTTAGAACACACTATAACATAATATTACATTCTCTCATAAGTCACGCATGTTTTAGCTTGCTTATCATTAAAGCTTATCATTTTTATTTCTCTCCTATTTAAATTGCACGCATTTACAAATTCGATCTCTTTAAACGAATGAATGAAAAAAAAAAAAAAGAACAAAAATATAATCGTAATTGAAATTCAACACAAATCTAAAACAATAGTTGTGTGTGTGTGTACGTACGAGTACGCGTTTGCATCGCATTATATTTCTTTTGGTATCCTTTGCAAAAAAAAAATATAAAAAGGCCAAGTTAATTAAATTTTATTGTTGGTAAAAGTTTTGTTGCAATAGAAAATATGTGTATTAATACACATAAAAATATATTTATAACGAGTTTCGATTTTATTTCAATCGTGTCCTTGTTGTTTACTACATTGTCGGATGTACATGTATAAATATCAATACTAATTAATCTATGAAAGAGAGAAAGAGAAAGGAAAAGAACAAAAAAGCTCGAGTAATGTCGGAGAATTTATTAGAGTTACCAAGGCAATACACGCTTTGTTTCACCTGAGTTCGCAGAATCGTATCGCATTCGTAAAAAAGAGAATACTGTTACAATTTTTAAAATTTATAATTCAAATGAAATTTACAGAAAGTATAAATATTTCTATTATTTTAGAATTTAAATCACTAATTTATTTGCCCCACCACAAATCAGATATAATTTATTTATTTATTTAATTATTTTAAATTATATGAATATATGCATATAGGAACTCGATACGATATATATTGTTTTTTAATCAATTAATTTTATTCTTTTTTTGCCATATCTTTTGTTAATGTGATTTATTATAAATCATTATGGAGAATGTATTTATTTTCAAAGGGTTTCCTATATAATTGATGATTTTCACAAAATAGATTTCAAATTTATTTAGAATCAAACGAAATTCATTTTTGTTCGTTTGTATCGTAAAAAGTTCAATTTCTTAATTTTTTTTTTTTTTTGGAATTGTGACAGTATTTTATTAGGGATGCGGTATATTAAAACTTTAAGTTTGCATGACTTCGAAACGATCATATTAAAACACAATATCAACATCACAACAACAACATGGTCAACTCTCAGAAGCACTTTTTCTTCTACCTTTCGCACCTTGTGATATGTCACATCGATTTAATAATTATATATTATTAATATTATTATTATTATTAATATTATTAATGCTAAACTCGTCTCTTCTAATAGTCGAAGGCTATCGATCACTATTATAAAAAGTTCACATGCTCTAACGTCTTCTAATTATCCTAACAATTGTAATTAAATAATATAAAATGATAACACAGCCCAACACAAAAAGAAAACATTATTAATAAGTTGTTACTTTTGGAAGTTGAATTTATTTTTGAATATTTTTAATATACTATAATAATTCCAAAAGTATATATATATATATATAGCATTAATTCGGCACACATCAGTTATTTATTTTTTTATTTTCTAAGATATGCGTTATTTTCAAAAATACAATTGATACGATAAAATTGTTATAATTATTGCAATAAATATTGTGTCAATTAAAATTAATCCAAAAATAGGTTTAACTTTCCGATCAGAAAAATGTATGTGCGTGTTGGGCAGTGTAAAATAATTGCAATAAAAATGAAGATTAATGTAACTGAATTTGTAATGTTTCTTTTTTTTTATATTTGCAGTAGGCACCACTAGATTCCTGCAGAAGATAATGGTGGTCGTTGGGAAGTCAAAACCAGCTCAGGTCTAATTGCCTCGCTCTGCGTTAGAAAGAAAGAAAGAAAGAAGAAAGAAGAAGAAGATTAAACGAAGAGAAGAAAAGAGAAGACACAAGAAAAAGGGATTAGGAATTAGGAGTGTCCTAATACAAGAAGCAGCCATATTGAAGTAGGACACTAATAACCCAATCCCTTAAATTCCTGTCTTCCTTTAATTTCCTCATCCCCATTTCATATTCCATTAATATTTTTATTTTTTATTTTATTATTTTTACACTCGGATTTTTTTTTTTTATTTTACAAGAAATAATACATTTCGCTTACCAAGAAGAACTATTATAATATTGTAAGTTAATCATATTTTATTCCAACGAGAATGTTCTTTCTCTTTTATTTTTTTTATTTTTTTTTTTTTTTTACTTTATTGGACAAGAATCGATGAGAGGAG
>NW_014569675.1:260818-272759 GCF_001313835.1 Polistes canadensis | reverse complement strand
ATTATATAGGTATCTATATTTTTGCATGTATAAACATATAAGTTATAAATAGATGATACACAATATTTATAACTTATATACAGGATACACATACATACATATATATTTATATGTATGTATATATGTATCATATATTTATAATATTTGTTAAATTTTTCTCCAAACCAGGGCGGTTTTGTATTACATACGTTAGACATATAGACATTACAAAAATGGAGGAGTTTTATTTGGCTTTTAAGATCGTCAGGAACAAAAACGTACGTCTGTCTTCTTTACGTTTTCCTTTATTACGTACTCTCTTTTTTTCCCCATTATTATTTGGTTTTTTTATTTATATTAAAACGTGATCGAAACAAGGAACAAGATAAAAAAAGTAAGCCAACGCGCGATGATTATTTAAAAAGAAAATAAGATGCAGATAAATCCAATGAAACAATTCGTAAGAAATTTTTCTTTCACGAAAAAGAAATATTTGCAAAAATATCTTTGATTTGTTTGAAAAAAAAAACAAGAAGAGATTTCGTTTAACTCGTATCGGCTTGATTGATTATCAATCGCATTAGTATCGTCAAAATTACGAAATTATTCGAAAAGACGATGGCCGGAAGTTTCGAGTCTTTTTTTTTTAAATATTCATCGATTGAAAAATGTAGGTCTAATACAACAAAACATTCATTCGGTTTATTTAATCCAATCCTTCTTTTCTTTTTTCGAAAATACTCGCATTATTTTCTTTTCGTTCAAAATTAATATTATTATTATAATATTAACTATATATTGAATTTTTATTTGAAGTACATCGAACGTTGCGTGTATGATTCAATGAGTATTACATGACCCTTTTAAAAAAAAAAAGAGAGAGCTAGAAATATTTAATTTAATTTAATAATAAACTTTTCTTTTTTTCCGTAGTATTTCCTCATCTATTTTTTTTTCTTTTTTTCTTACTTCTTCTCTTTTTTCTTTCTCTCCCTATTTCAACTTTTCGCAAAGAATAGAATAACTTCTAAACGCGCGTTTTCTCCTCTTTACAAATGGCGCATATTTATGGTAGATTCCTACATTACCAATTATAATTAATTAGATAATTATTACTGTAACGTTATTATTTTTGTTTTTTTTTTAACACATGTGATCAATATTATTATTATTATTATTATTAATAATTAGTTTTGCCCCATGTACAAAGGATAACTTTCACGTATGTGTATTAACTTTTTATTATACCAAAACCAACTATGATTTAATTTTAATTGTGTATCAATTATTTTCTTTTCTTTTTTTTTTTTTATTTCCTTTACGAAAAATGGAGGTTTCCGATACTAAGCAAGATTGATCTATGTTATGTGAACACGAAGCATATATATATATATTTATAAAGAAGATATTTTATCGTTCTTTGTCATTGGATATCTACCTAGTTTAATTTAACTGGACGCGTACACAGAATGATTTATTTATTTATACAGAATCGCGCTCGTTATATATGTATATATATATATATTTGTATGTATATATTTATACTGATGTTTTGTCATGCATGAGAATATCGATATGGATCATTTGAACACACACGAGTTCACTGATAACTCGAGAAACAAAGCTGGCACATAGGCATGACTTGAGAGGTACGTAATAAAAATATTTTTGTGGTTATATATATATATATATCATATATAACCACATTTTTTTTCGTATTTCGAACTTCATCATCATCACCATTTCTTTCTTTCTTTTTTTCTTTCTTTCTCGAGAAAAGCAAAATATATGTATAAAATTTTTGTTCATTCTAAGGAATCGTGGGGAAAAATCCTAAATTGTGAATTTACATTTAATTAGACATCCTTTCATGTACATATTTTGTAAGATTAAAATTTATATATAAAAAGAAACAAAAAAAACATATCAGTCGTAATGTAGACGTATAATTAAAAAAACAAAAAAAAATGTGGAATGATTTTTGTAAGTTATTTCTTCACTATTATAAATGAGATATTAGCAAGTTTAACATTAGTAATGGGTTGTTGTTTCATTCTTCGAACTTTCATTTAAATCTCAGTCGGTATTGCAGTTTTTTCCTATTTTTTTTTTCTTTCCGAGTATCTTAACGATTGTTGATAAAATAGAACAAACGTACAAAAAATGGAAATAAAATAAATTATACAACAGAAAAGATATATATATATGTAAAGTTAAATAAAACATTCGCTTTTTTTTTTTTTTCACTTTCGATCGAATTGACCGATTTAAAACAACGATAATATTCGTTATTTATATATTCGATCCTATTTTTCTTTTAATTTATATATATATATATATATATATTTAATTGCGTTTTTTAAATATCGTGAGATTCAAACACACCCCGCGAACCGTATTTTGAATAATCTTACGACGTAATACTACTTTATCAGTGCCTAAACGAACTCGGAGTTGACGAAAAATGCATATATTCTCGATAATTTATTTATTTATTTTACTTTTTGGGAGAGAGATTCAAAATTTGAAATAGAATATTTTTCTTTTTTAATCCGAGCTCGTTGGGGCAAATCGAACGATGAAAATTTTTCGCTAACACACATTTTGTACGAACGACAAAATGTTTATTCTCGTGACTCGCGCGTTTAGCCCTTTCCTTATTTTTATTATCAATATTTATTATTAATATTAATATTATTATTATTATTTTATTATTATTATTATTATTATTATTATTATTATTATTATTATTATAATCATTAGATATGATCGCGTCGTTCACCCATCACGAAACGCTAATTGAGAAACAAGAAATTATTTAGGGACGATTTTGTACTTTTCTATCCCTTTTTTCGTTTAATGTATATAAAAAAAGGTTGTTTAGACCGGTTTTATTTTAATTCGATCATTTTCCATGGGGGACGCTTCGAATGGGGTTTACGTTCGAAGGTATGTGTGTATGTAATCGATGACGCGTATATGATTAAGAATAAATTTTAATTATTTATATTATTAATAATAATAATTATTATTATTATTCTTATTATTATTATTATTATTAATATTTTAGGTCGTTTACGATTCCCTTTTTTTTTCTTTTTGCTAATTTTTTTTTTTCTTCATCTGATTCTTCCGCATAGGAGACACGAACGTTTTTTTTTCTTTTTTCTTTAATAATTAAATTTTAAAACGCGATAATAATTACACGGCAGACATATTGAATTGAGACGAATTTTTTGAAAAAGTGTCGATAATACATACAGACATGCAGACCTACGTACATACATTCATACATGCATACAAACATACATGCATACATACATAAATATAAATATTTTCAACATGTTTGTATAAAAACTGAGAAGAATAAGGGAGGAGGAGACAACAATATTGTGTGCGACGACGGCTCTCATTCATTTGCCCGTTATTTTCTTTTCTCTTATCGGTAATAATAAAAAAAAAAAAAAAAGAAATAAAAAAAGAAAATAAAAAATAATTCATCGTTTTTCTTTTTTTTCTTTTTTTTTTTTCTTTTAAAGCATGTATCATGTGCGTGCGTCATTATATCAACGATTAACTTTCTTTCTATACGAAACTTTGTGGAAAATGTTTCATTACCGACGAAATTATTAATTCTCTAATTCTAATACTAATATCTAATGTTTTTTCTTTTTTTTTTTTTTTTTTTCTTTTTTTTTTTTTCTCAGAATATACATATATAATATATATATATATGCATATATAAATGTTTGTGACACGTCACAGACACATCGAACGATTGGACGAGGGAAATTACACATGCCTTTTGATTAATGTCAATTCCGGCATTGATTTTTTTTTTTTTTTTGCGAGAGAACAACGAGAAGAACAACGACCAAAAAATAAATGATGTTTTCTCATCATCATCATCATCATCTTTTTATCATAACATTTTCAAAAAAATCATTAGAAACCACGATGATAATGATTAAATTAATCGCTGTTATAATATTATATTTATATACACCGTACGAACCGACGAGGTAACGTTAATTTATTATTATTAATATTATTATTATTATTTTCCTATTCTTCTTCTTGTAATATATTTATGTATATCTAAATATGAGAACGTTCGGTGTATGCCTAAAATTTGTAATATGTGCGTTATGTGTGCATTTATGAGGAGGACATCAATTTAGATCATTATAAAAGGTTCTTTTTTTTTTTTTTGTTCAATCATAAAAATACGTCAATAAAATCAATCACTTCCAGCGGATATGAAATACATATATAAATATATATATATACACTGCAAAGTTTGGTAACACATACTGCATTTGCATTACATTTATGTACAAGCTATTGATTCCATATTTGTTAACAAGCGAAACGTTTGGACACATCTAATAATGCTTTATCAAATTTTTCTACTACAATCAATATTTTTAATTTAACTTTTACGTATGCTAAATATATATATAATATAATAAAGCATTTGAGAAACATAATTTCCAATAATTTATTGATATTTCATATACGAGTACGTGTATCCAAACTTTTAGTATGTAGTGTATATAGTAACGAAATTTGAAATAAATTTAATTAAATAAAAAAAAAAAATAAATAATAGTAAAAGATATATATATAAGAAGAAAGGAAAAGAGATAATATTGAAGTGTTTGATAACAACGTGTTAAAATAGATAAGAAATTAAACGTTGACGCTTTTCCTTCATCCTTAATAGTTTATACTGCGAATAATTAACACGTTAGAATTGACAGTTGCCATAGATAAGAAAATGATCTTTCGAATTGATGTCTTTGAGCTCTTCGTAGATATACTTTCACTTTTCAATCGTGTCTAATTTAATCCTCTTATACATATACATATACATATACATATGCATATATTAAAATATTTCTTCAGTTCAAATACAAAGTGTATACGTTTCATTTTCTTTCTTTCTTTTTCATTAATTTCATTTTTTTTTATTATTACTGAAAATAATCATTCGTTCGGTAACATAAGTTTGATCAGTGGAATAAATTTATCCTCTAAATTTTTTTTTTGTCATCGAATTTAAATTCTAATATTTATATATGTATATATGTATATGTATATTTATATCGAAATATTCTCTCAGTTAAGTAGTTGATAGGACGTGATAATAAACATGGAAGTATTCCGTGATTCTGATCGAATACAAATTGTACACGTATACACAACACGTATACATTCGTTTCGTCCCACTCTTTCGCTTTCTCTTTCTTTTTTTTTTTTTTCATCCATTTAACTATTTAATAAGTGTACAAATAATTCTGATAAATGCTGATTTTAGTAATTATTCGATATAAATGCTTAGGACACAAAACAAAATTCATTTAAAATAAAACAAAAACGATCAGGAACGATATTGAACGGACACATTTGTTTGTGTGATTGGAGACACAAAAATTCTTTTCTCGTGTGTTTTTTCTTTTTCTTTTTCATTTTCTTTTGTAATCAGAGTTGTTTTTTTTTTTTGAGGGGAGGGTTTTTTAAGTCCTTCCGTCAAGGACCTCAGAAATTTCTTTTCCATTGAACGAAGAGAGGTATATTTTGTTAAAAG
Organism: Polistes canadensis; assembly: GCF_001313835.1. NCBI lineage: Eukaryota > Metazoa > Arthropoda > Insecta > Hymenoptera > Vespidae > Polistes > Polistes canadensis. Next base: position 267,190 of record NW_014569675.1, on the reverse strand, counting down.
GATATATTCTTCTTCTTGTTCTTGTTCTTCTTTTAAAAAAGGAGAGATAGAACTCATCTCCCTTTCTTTATCCTTATCCTTGAATCCCTTATTCAGAGAAGCTTTGGACAACATCTCGAAGTACGTCGTCTTCGACCACGACGACAACGATAAGAAGGTGATGCCGATTGATTCACGCTACATGCGTTAATCCTGAGTCAGCTGACCGACATCTCGGAGCTCTGACTTTGAGACAGCTCCAACAAATGGCACTCGGATAACGGTATCTCCTTTGTACGTGCACTCTGCTTCTCCTGAATAATAATAATAATAATAATATCATTTATTAATTAATTTAATCACTCGCGACACTAATAGCGAGGAAAATAATGCAATATTATCATTATATATATATTTTTTAATTATTTACATATAATTGATTATACAAATCGTATTACTTTATTTATTGTGCAATATCTTAATCATAAAAGAATGATAAGATATAAAAAGTTTTACTTTATTTTCTTTTTTATATATTAATCAATTTAATTAATTATTAGGATTGATGATGGGGAAAATGATGCTTTGTCGCTTCATATATTTCCTTTTTTTTTTTTGTATTAATTATTAAGATTGTATTTTTTAATTAGTACAGAATTCTTTGTCTACTATCGGAGTCATTGTGAAAATTATTGTTAGAATCCAAATATGGAAATTAAATGAACGAATGATTATTATTATTATTATTATTATTATTATCATTTTATGTTATATACCTTTCTACGGAATGGAAAACAGCCTCTGTTCTCGTTGTTCTGTGGTGGATAATTTATCAATAAGTCTGGAGTAGGCGTGTTGTTAGGACCTAGTACATTGAGTTCCTTAAAACACTCAGTCTCTATCATCTGCAAGAATAAGAATTTATCAGTGATAAAAACTTTTGGACTTTTTTCCCTACGACCAATGAATACTAACACAAATGTTCTTTATGATGTGTCGTTAGTTAAATGTAGGAGAGTCAAAGGTTCGGCATTTTTATTGGTAAAGGTCAAAGGTAATCAACCGTAAGAGTCTCTTCTTCTTCTTTCAACACAACTTTCTTATATTAATCAGTCTCGATATCGTAAAAGAACAATACACATAGTATATATATATACGTGTATGTGTGTGTGTATAAGTATATATTGTTTGAACTGTTTTACGAGACTTACCTCATTTTGCCAAGGAATGGATACGCTTCCCGTGTTAAATTTACTGTAAAAGGTGTCGTCTGTCGCATCGAGATTAACACCTTTCACTGTGGAGAATTGCTCGATGTCTAGGACGTCTTTAGCATATACAGCGTGAGGCTGAAATAAGATTATTTATTAGAGAGAGAAAAAAGAAAAAATCCCCCAAGAAAAAAAACATTTAATAAAATTATATATAAAATATTATATAAGAAATATAAATTTATTTTTTCGATTGTGATTATATCAAATTGATAGAAAAAGAAAAGAAAAGAAACGATATAAAATATACAAGGAATATTGAAGATGTAAGAGTAGAAATAAAGATAGAGACAGTGATAGCAAGAGAGAAAGAGAAAGACAATCTATCACGACACCTACTCACATCCGGCACAAATGGCGGTTCCCACATACCAGCCTCGACCCTTTTCCAGTTCAAGCACTGAAAGAAACTATGAAGTTTGACCTCCTTTGCCCCGTGCCTACCGCACTTGCAGCCCAATCTGTTTTTCGGACTCTTTTTGAGTAACTGTTGGCAAAGGCCTTTAGCTTCCTCGGTGAATTTGGATGAATACCTTTCTTGATCTTCCTTAACTCTTCTGTCGACCTCCTCGCGTTTAACTTTTTCTTTTCTAGCTCTGAAAGGTGCTTGACCTTCAATCATTTCGTAAAGAAGACAACCGAAACTGAACCAGTCAGGTGAAAATGTATATTTCTCGTTATCGATTACTTCGGGTGCCATGTAACCAACAGTTCCAACTCTACCACGTACCATATCACCCTCGGTAATCTCAACGGCTAATCCAAGGTCAGATATCCTAACGTGGCCATGATCATCGAGTAAAATATTCTCCGGTTTGCAGTCTCTATAGACAATACCTTGAAGATGTAAATGTTCCAAACCGCATACCACTTCGGCGGCATAAAATCTAGCCCGATTAATATCAAAACCAGGTTCACCGCCCATATTGTATATGTGAAACTTTAAATCACCCCCATTCATAATGGTCAATACCAGGCATAAAGCATCCTTCGTTTCGTATGCATAAGCTAACGAAACTACAAACTTAGAATTGATCTTCTGTAGTATATTCTTTTCAATCAGTACCATTGCTTCTCCCTTTCTCTTCTTTATCCTTTTCTTCTCGAGTTTCTTACAGGCATACATTTTACCGGTTGCTCTGACCTGACAAGCACATACTTCACCAAAACCACCTTTACCAAGGACTCTATACATACGGAACGTCTTGTAAGTTACCGGTTGTGCTTCCAACCATTTCCATTGGAGATACCTGAAATTATAAACCATCTTCAGATCCCATCTATAATCATCTTTAAATATATATCTTGTTTATTTATATCGTTATACATATATATATATTTCATTAATAATTATTATTTGCTCAATTTTTATACTGTAAATTTATACGTATGGTTAGGGTAGTTGTTTTAGTTTTTCATCTAATTAGTATAGTTCCAACAGTTACATATTTTTTCATCAAATAACTATCACCCCCTAATTTAATGCACGTTTCAATATTTGTTTTTTTTTTTTTTTAATGAACACGAAGAAGATTATTCAATGATGTAAATTATGTTTCGAGGGAAGAGAGAAGAAAATGTATGTAATCTTTGAAATTGTACCTGTAAAAATAAATACTGGTTTGAAAGGCTGAAAATGGTTCACCAGCTAGAAAATTTTTCACAGTTTGTGCGATCTCAACGAACAATTCCTTTCCACCCGAGCACAATCTTTCCTCGCATTGGGATATTAAGGAATCGTTCAAAATATCTACGACCTCAGAACCTTCCCTTGTAAGATATTGTTCGAACAATTCCTTGGCTAATTCCATCCGATTTTCGTCCATCTCGATCTCGTATTTTTCGATTGAATCCAGGAAAAGATTGTATCGGTGATAGGCCGGTTTCTTATCTTGACAATATTGCCTGAAGAGAAGTCTTCCGATTGGTTGCTGATCCACCACATACCCGTACCTAATATCTATATAATAATTAAAAAAAAAAACAAGTAAGAGAAAGAGAGAAAAACAACAAGCAAATGTACGAATAATAATAATTGATTTAGTTTATATTAATTTTTTGGTATGAAAGTATAGTTTCTAAATTCCTATTAAAATTCTTATTATCATTTATCAATATAATAATTAAGATATATATTTATTTATATGAATTATTCGTATTCGAATAACAATAATTAAGTATTATCGATTTGTAGTAAAGTATTTTTTGTTTTGCAAAAGTTTCATGAGTGAAAGAAAATCGCGTGTTTAGAATTTCATTTAAAGTTATCGGTCGTTAACAGTCGTAGTATGTAACAACTAGGAAGAAACTTTCAACGTGAACAATTATTGCAATTTCATGTTCGATTTCGTTGAAGAGAAATTTATAAAAAAAAAAAAAAAAAAAAAAAACAAGAAAAAAGAGAAAACAGACATGTAAACCTAAATTTTCCACGCGTGAAATACTATGATTCAATGAGAAAGATATATAGAAGAATAATATCATTATAAATATATCTAATTAGATATAAATTTTGACATTTATTTATTTATGTGTTTGTTTGCATTACTATACGTGCATATTAGAGAAATTTATAAGTAAAAGTAAATTATTTAACGCGATATTATATGATAACTAACGGATATGTGAAAAATTTCAAAAAAATATTTTCAAACTGATTTGAATAATGTTATTAAACTTTATCGATTTTTATAATATAATAATATTTGACGTGACGATGACGTTAACACATTTTTTTGAAATAAAATTATTATCCATGCGTATATATAATTTAAACATTTTTTTGTTTTCGTATTAAAGACTATATTGCATCAAACAAAAAAAAAATAAAATCATATGATCGATCGAAAGATTTTATTAATTAATATTTCTATTGATTTAAATAAAATATTTAATTTAATATAATTTAAGATAAGAATTATAAATAAATCTTCGAAGAATATATTTAATTGTAAGTTCTGTGTTTTCTTTTTTTTTTTTTTTCTTTGATATCTTTATTGTTATTTCAATCTTATCTTAATTTTTTAAAGCAAATAATTTGAATGATGCTTCGCGAAGTACGGGGGAAGGGGGTCGTAAAGATTCAATAATCTCAGGTCGAGGTCAACGAGGGGTCACACGTTGATTAACCAAGAGAGGCATCGATGAAAGAGGGGAAGAATATTTTATCAAATGTAAAGAGGAAAGAAAGAGAAAGAAAAAAAAAGTGAAACGCAGTGTGTTTGTTCTACTTCGACAAAACGAACATTTCTCAGGAACGAATTTACTATTCGTATATTTTTCCTTTTTTTGACATATAAATCTACCATTAAGGTACCATTCTAACTACTCTAAGGGCTAGTAACATTCTTTTTCTTTAAATAATTCCAAATTGATGTGACCCGATAATTTATGCATCTCAATAAAACAAATAAAACAAAAAGAACGAAACATTCGTATATACAGATAAGTTTTAAAATTTAAATTTTATGCTAATTTTTCTTTTTGTTACAAGAAAGAGATAAAAATTTGTCAATAAAATAAATGTAATATTGAAGTTTATCTTTCGAATTAATACAAAATATATATATATCTACCCTAAACAAAAAAAAAAGAAAGGAAAATGACGTATCTGTACACGCACGCAAGTTTTAAATAGAATTTAATACTGATTAGTTTTTGATCGAAAAAAAAATAAAAATATAAACAAAAACATATTGAATATAAAACATTGGACATACCTAATTTATCTTTTAGGCCGATGCACTGGGAAATGTGTGGAAACTGAAGTATCTTCCGCCATTTCTTACTCTTCCCTTTGTTGCTGTCACCACCACCTTAAAATATAGAAAAAGAAAGAGAGACGACGAATTAATTTGAAATAATAAATACAAAACTAAACACAAACTCTCTAACAAAATAATAATTAATTCATTATCAGAACGAAATATAGGTTGTTCGGAATAAAACGTATAAATGATAAAAATGAGGTATTTATTTTTCGAAAATGAAATTAATTATTAGAAAAAAAAAAAAAAAAAAAATAAAAAACAACAAGAAAGAATAGACAAATAAATTATTAATAAACCAAAGGAGAAGAAGAAGAAGAAGAAGAAAAAGAACACGTGTAAAATAAAAAAAAAACAAAACAAGGATAAAATCTTATTTGAAAGTTTTAAATAAGTAATTAATATGAAATATTATTATCCGATTATTCGAATAAATGTCAATTTATGTAATAGAGGTCTTGGAATCGAACATTATAATAACAGATAACTATAATAATCGACAAACTAATCGGAATAGTATTGACGTTTGTGAAACTTCAATGGTGGTGGTTGAGGCGTGCCACGGGGTCTCATCAGGGAAGGCCGTAATTACTTGTTTCGTAATTAGTGCAGAGTGGAAATAGCGTTGGACAAATAGTATAACGTTATATCAATGAATTGAACGATTAAACTGTACCGCACAAAGTAATATTTAATATAATCTTACATTTAATAATAAAATAATAGTTCCGTATATATATATATATAGGTTTTGCTAGTACATTTAAATCGGTAAATAGTCTTTTATTTCTTCTTCTTCTTCTTTATCTTCTTATACTTTGTTTTTTTAATTTATTAATTTTGTAAAATAATCAATATATAAAGTAAACGGTACACGCATATTATTTGGCTTATACGTGACGTTGAATATTAAAATCGTTTTGTTCGATATTTATTTCTAATTTTTAATCCGATCTTTGCATTTATTTTTATTGCATATCCATTTATATGGATAAAGAAATATATATGTTACCGTCAAAGCCGGAAATCAGTCATTGCTAGTAATTCCTCGGCATTGCAATGAATGCAAAGAGCCTTCAGATGAAGTCAGAAATTGAAAAATTCTTCCAGTTTTTCCAAGGCATCGAACATAATACTTTGATATTCTATAGAATATCAAATTACTATTTAAACAAGGTTAAAAATAATACATTCTCAGACGCAGACACACACAGTCATACGCAACCCCCACCCCCCAAAATAACCCATACAGGTAAAGACAATTTCGTTCTAAACCTGTGTATCTTCCGATACGATAGATAACAAAAGATACAGATTTCACAAATATCAGAGATTGCAATGCTGTAAATTGTACA
>NW_014569675.1:252195-259133 GCF_001313835.1 Polistes canadensis | reverse complement strand
CCAAAACTTTTCAAAGAAATAGCAAAGTTGTACAATTTACAGCACTGCAATCTCTGATATTTCTTTGAAAAGTTTCTGTAAATATTTTTTATATTAAGAAGTGAATAGATTTTAATGAAAGTTATATTAAATTAAAGTACACTCTTTTTCCTACGTGTAAAATAACTTATCGAGTTATAAATTGATTTGCAAAGGTTCACGCTATATTTTTTAGACATTAGTTAGACAGATATTCATAGAGATTTCCACGGAAATCTGTATCTTTTTTGTTTCCTATCGTATCGAAACATTTTTACGAAGGTTTAGAACGAAATGTTCTTTACGTGTATGGGTTGTTTGGGGAGGGAGGGGTTGCGTATGGCTGTGTGTGTCTGTCCTGAGACTGTATTCTTTTCAACGTTGTTTAAATAGTAATTTGATATTTTATAGAATATCAAAGTATTATGTTCAATGCCTAGGAAACACTGGAAGAGTTTTTCAATATCCGGCTTCGTCTGAAGGTTCTTTACATTCATAGTTATGCCGAGGAATTACTAGCAATGACTGATTTCCGGCTTTGACGGTAACATATACAATATATAAAAAATATATATATAGAAAGAGAGATAATCGTTTATAATTTTATACAATATTATATTCTTTTATATCTTAATTTTTTTTTTTCAGAATTTGTAAAAACAATACAGAAATCTAATTCGCGATTTAACTTTTAATTCTTATTATTTTTTTTTTATATTTTCACTTTTGTACAGTTTAAAAAAAATTTTTAAAAGAAAAAATATAATTATCTCTACATATAATCGTTATAAATTTATTAATGTTTAAATTTCTTCTTATATAAGAATTTTTTATTACAACGACGACGAAGTAAAGCTCGTAATCCAATATTTGATAAGGAAGCTGATCAAAGTTTGTCTTTTAAAAGCTCTATCTCATCAACATAAATATATATATATATTGTAAGTACTTCCTGCATTATTTTACTTTACGGAGTTTCTTGAAAAAAATGCATCCAACAATTAATCATATATTATACAAGTAATTACATTTAATATTTAATAAAAAATATGTCAAAAGTTATTAGATGATGTAAAAATATAAAAGAGAATTGAAAAATAATAATTAATTGTTTAAATCACCAAGGAGAAAATTTATCACCCAGACTGTATATTTTGTTGACTCGTCGGAAAAATTATTAAAAAATTAATGACGAATTTTCTCGTGACTTGGAAATTCATACTAATGCATATAAGTTTCTGTGTACGTATTAAAGTAAGTTCGTCTATCTTTGCAATTAATCTAAATGGCCGAGTAAACTGTGAAAAGGTATGTTCACGTTAGATTAAATTAGAAAATGAATGAGTCAAGTTACAACATATATATTTTCATTCTATTTCCAAACATCTTTAAAATCGATATAATTATTTTTAAAATAATAATAATAATACTAATAATATATAAATAAATAAATGAATTTATATAAAAATTTAATATTAATACTTCCTCCCAAATATATGATATTTAATAATGTTAATATCTAATCGTAATAATCTAATAAAAAAACAAAATATATATACATATATAAATTTTTGAATATTTTACGTTATATGAAATATTTAATAAAACAATTTGAATTTTAGTCAAAAGCATTCGTTTCGAGTGTAAAAAAAGATTCCGATTGAAAAATTCCTCGATATACGTACCAACAACACATACACACACGCATATAACTTAACTGATTTTCGATTTCAAATTGAGCACGTTCTATAGAAATCGCATTGATGACGTAGAGAGATTTTATCGATTCTAACTTGAAGTTACGTGCGTGTACGTACATGTAGGTGTATGCGTGTAATATCAAACGAAGTAATATAGATGCATAAACAGACATATACATTCATACACACATATACATATATTATACTATACATATAAATAGATACGTGTTCGATCTAGATTTTCTCGACTAGATTTTCAAGATTTTCTAGATACTTTCTCAAATAAAAGAAGTAAAAGAAGAAGAAGAAGAAGAAGAAGGAAGAAGAAAAAGATTTTGATTACAAACTTTTAAAATAAAAAGATAAAGAAAGAAGAATTATATCTATAGAAAAAAAAAAAAGAGAAAAATAGAAAGAAGAAAGAAAGAAATTTAGAATTGAATTTAAAAGCTAAAAACTTTAAGGAAAACGTAAATCAACACAAATGTTCGTACAATTTGTCGAAACATTTGTCACTTAGATCTCGAGTCTTAACATCAATTACCAACGAAATTGTTATTTCTTGTAACAAACGTTGACATTATTCTATTATATGTCTTTCTTTTGCTCATAAAAATGTAATAAAAAAAAAATAATAATAATAATAATGATAAAGGAGGACAAAGTGTAATATTAAAGAAAAATAAAAATTAAATATTATGAGAGTAAAAAATGAATAATAACGAGAAAGGCAAAGACAAAGTACAAATATCTCTCTCTCTCTCTCTCTCTCTCTCTCTCTCTCTTTTTTTCAACCTGTATATGACATAGATAATTTTATTATTATTTTTAATGTTAAAGCAGACTTTTTTTCAGGGACATCTTGAATACGTATACGTATAAACGCGTGCATGTATGTGTACGCGTATACTACACGTTTCATTAAAACTTTTTACTATTTCGTTTCCACGGTGGTTCATTTTTCTTTTGTCGCAAGTACTATATCTTTTTCGCTCGAGCGACGTGTCTCGTTCGATTCATTTTAAATGCAACACGAGACCGAACCCAAAGAGACATTTATTTCTTTCTTTCCATCCATTTCTTTCTTCCCTTTCTTTCTTTCTTTCTTTCTTGTAGAGGCGACAGAACGGCGACCACGACATTTATTGAATTTTTACTTCTTCTTTATTACTTTTTACTATTCTTTCTTTCTTTCTCTTTCTTACTCATTCACTCACGAAAACTCACTTTACGATGATCGGTTTTATTTTGTATTTATTTAACAAAAAAAAAAAAAAAACAATTGAGATCGATACTTCGATACGTTCAACTTTGAATCTTATATATTCGAATTATTAGAAATTAATTAATAATATTATTATTTTAATTTTTTCGTTTATGACGTTTATAAATAAGAAATATTTAAATATGAAAAATTGTTGATATATAATTTATATATAATGTATTGGTATAGTGATTCCCAAAGTATACACGCTATTAAGTCTTGGGGAATCAAATGACTTTTTTATAGAAGCATAGCGAAATATTGACGCAATATTTTTATCATTTTATTTATTTATTTATTTTTGTTAATAATATGATAGATTAAAAATAACAAAATTCCCAGAGAATAAACGAAGTGTTACGTGCGATTGTAATCTTTATAAAAATTATATTCTATGCTATATATNTCGAGGATCGATTCGATTATCGTACGAACATTTGTTGCAACTTTAACATGTACGAAATTAAAACACAAACTAATTAAATCTCATTGAAAGATTTTTTTTTTTTTTTTTTTTTTTTTCTTTTTATATAGCAATTTTTACTTCCGTATAAAAAGTTATTAATATTAATTATAATTATATGAAATCTTTGAATTGTTTTAAAACGTTCAAAAAGAATATATAATATATAATTATATGTATATATATATATAGAGAAAGAAATTTATTGACCGAACACTCAAATTCATCCCTGAAGACTCTTGTCCTCATTTTCGAAAAAATAAGAACGACAAAATGGTAGAAAAGAGAAAAAGAAAATAATAATAAGTAGTTACGCGTTAAAAATAGAAATAGGAGGAAGAAGAAAAAGAGAAAAAAAATCTTACGAAAAAGGATTAAAAGGGTCAACAACGGCACGCCAAAAAAATAAATAGAAGAAAGAGAAAAAAGAAATTTGATAGAGAACGACCTTTTCCTTTTTCTCGTATTCGTAATTGAAGAAACAAATGTGAGATTTAGAGGGTTGAAATTCTCTTGTCCTAGCTTTACTTTAATCCAACCAACACCCACTCTTCTCCCAATCTCACTCGATTTTCACAGAAATGAAAACTATTCGTTTTATATACGCGACTGATGACGATCGATGATTAATTCGTTTGGAAGACATAAATTGTAAACGATTTAAATGAATTTAATATTAAATTTTAAAAGAAAGAATTTTTGATAACGCGAATTTTATTACTCGAATATATAGAAATTAGATAAATCCGAATTAATATAAATGATGGATTATATTTTGTGTACATTTTTACATATCAATCTCGTTGGAATTCGTATAAGTTGAAAGGATTCTTAAATTTAAAATCAAAACTCCTTGTTGTTTTACCGTTGCAATGAAATATGCAGACACGCTGACTTGACGAGTTTACGAGTTCGCAAACAAAAAAAAAAGAAAAAAAATTCGTTTGAAAGTACGCGTTTAGGTTCCTTTAAAAAAAAAAAAAAAAAAAAGATTTAACCTAACGATTTGAACTAATTTTTTCACATTAATAATTTTTATTTAAATACTATTTTAATCTTTTAATAAATATATATATATTCATAATCAAATTTTAGATCGGAGAAACTATTTTTTAATATAATTTTTTAAATAAAATACACGCACACACAAAAACACGTAGACATATTTTATTTATAGCTATTAGTTATTTATAAGATAGGACTTGGTAGGATACGATAGGATGGGATATGAGATAAGATATAAATATATAATATATAGGATAAAATAGTCTACAGAATATGATATAAGTTATATGATAGGATGGAATATAGAATATATATATATATACAAGATAAGTTATGATGTAAGATATAAAGGAAGTGGGTAACATATAACTCGGTTAACAAAAATGAATTATTAAATATAAACAGATTTACTTTTAAAACATTAATACGTTCGAGTGAGAAATATTTTCTCTATTTCTTTTTTTCTTTTAATTTTAAATTTAATTTTACGAGAACTTATATATACATATATATCAATAATCAACTAACTGTATAATATAATATGTATATATGAATGAATGATCGAGAATTAATTTTTTCTTTTTTTGTTTTTCAAACTAATCGCCAATTGAAATTTAATTCGAAATGAAGTAATAAAGGATTAACAATTAAAATTAAGTATTGGATAAAATCGTGTGAATTATTTTTAAATGATGTCAACCATAAGGATGACGATTAACTTTAAAACGACGAAGTCTCAATGCGAAATAAGGTTTTAAACAACGAAAGGAATAATTAACTTATTACTCGAATGGTTCTGCGTTCTTACATAATTTACAAGCGGTTCTTAATGCGATTCTCGGGCCAAGCTTCACTCTCGTATTTATACAGTTTACCAAGGCAATGTGATTACAAGACCATTGACGTCGTTGGAGTATCTCACGCGAACCCATTTACCTACTTTTCACGAACACGCGAGTAGTGTTCCTTGTATTCTTCAACAATTTAACTTTATAATCTTAATTGTCGTCATTACTATCCTTTTTATTTTTATTTTATTACCTTTCTTCCGTTTTCTTTTTGTGTGTTTTTTTCTTTTTCTTTTTCAATCGTTGACCGTCAAAAAAAAAATAAAATCCATTCGTTCGTTAAAACCAATAAAATGTTATAACGTTTTTGCTATTTTTTTTTAATTAATTCTTTTTATCCGAAAAAAACGTATCGTTCGATGTAATATCAATAAAATTTCACATAAAAAAGTATAATATTTTTGATAAATTCAATATATTACGGAATTTTTTCAAAGGGGAATTGTTTTTGTTCGAGAATTTTTTGTACGGTAATATTATAATAATATTAATATTAATTTATTTTTATTTTTCGTTTATTATACATCTTCCTATTTTAATTATTACTGTTAAATATTTAAATTTACATAACTACCGAATAAATTTTAATGGTGCAACGTATTTATTCATATGAATGTGATATCTTTAACCTTTTTAGATTGTGAACCTTTAACTGTGAAGATAATGCGAGACTTTAAATATTACAATGGCAGGAGATATACGTGGAATCGATTTAACATTAATTTACTTTTACTATGCAAAAGAGTAAACTTCGAAAATTAATCGAGTTATCGATAAAAAGTAGAAAATAATATGAAAAAAAAAAAAAGAGTTATCCTTAATATAAGATACTTTTCTAACCGTAAATTTGATATTTCCTTTTTTAAAAAGTTAATTTAAGTTGATAACAAATTTTCAATTGTAGAAATAAATGGAAAACAATAAAAACAAAAATGTTGCATCGGTTCGAAAATATTCAATTTCTTCTTTAATACAATACTTCTAGAACTTATATAACATTAATATTACATTAATAATGACAAGAATTCTTTTGATCATCCAAAACTCATTGTAAAAGTTATTTTCAATATATTTATTTCTAAAATAACTTTCAAATATCATTTAGTTAATTAGTTAGTTTGAAAAGAGAGAATAGATTCTAGCCTCTGGCAGGTTTTACGATCGTGACGAGGAAATAGATTACGAAGGGTTCTTTTCGAAAAGGAAAAAAAAAAACAAAAAAGAAAAACAAAAAAAAGGAAACGTTATTTTCATAGCCAATGCAATATCTCTATGAGAGTTTCAATACACATCTCGAGAAAGAGAAAGATATTTCTTTGTCATTTCCTTAGTATGGGTTTATTCCACAGTTGTAAGATGCTGCAAAATGGCAAGGACTTGGGTTGCTTCTTTGTGGGTGAAAGATTCTTCACGTTCGCTTCGTAAATCGCTTTAATTGCAAGATAGAACTACAAGGTATACCGTACCATTACCAACTTTATCCTAACACTATCTTCATCCTCCTTTACCTTTTCCTTTTTCCTTCTAACGCTTCGAGAATCACGCGCGTAACTTTATTTCAAATATATTTATATATTGAATATATATATATAATATATATATTCAATATATAAATAATATATATATTCAATATATAAATA
>NW_014569675.1:215429-252052 GCF_001313835.1 Polistes canadensis | reverse complement strand
TATATTATATATTTATTATTACCGTGTGTTAATAATAAATAATTAATATTAATATATCGAATTTTTTTTGTTTTATTAAATGACAATAATGTTCCGCGCGAAGAAAATATTTATTAATTAATAAAAAGAAAAAAAAATGTAGAATTAATTCGTTATATAATATCCTATTCAAGAGATAGATTTTTAAAAGATGTAAAAGATACAAAATTGTTCCCCCTTTTTTTTTTTTGTAATATAAAACGGCATCTTTTTACTTTGAATTCGTTTATTTCTTACTTCTTTACTACTTTCCCATTTCCTACTTATAAAATAGTTTCAACTTTCTTTACCCTTACCATCCAACCTTGCCTCTTTTATTCTTGGAAAGGTTAAGTTTCCAAGTTGAAGTTATTCCCAAAGGACATTCTCTTCTGGTATGCTATTATCTATTACTCGAATGTACTCGAATTTTCTTGACAACGGACCATGGGCCAAAGTTTTCCTGCACTTTACGTATTTTAACTATGAATAAGTAAAATAAAATGAAGCAACACGTGAAACAATTATTAAACTTTTTCTATTACTCAGTGTCAGATTTAGTAGAGAGACAAAAAAGAAGGATAGAATAAGTATTGTTTTAATTAACGTATACTCGGGAACTTTTTTCTATCATCTAATTAATAATATTGTCATTTAAATATTATATATTTTTAATTAATTTGTTTAATACTTTATATAAAACTTAAAAAAACATATTTTATACTTTTATCATAGAAAATAAATTATTTAAATATTCATTATTTATATAGTAAGAGATATTATAATATTTTCTAAATACAAGTATAATATTTATTAAAGTTATACTTATATTATAATAATAAATTATATTAAAATATACCCGTAAATTATATTATACCAAATATATGATCATTCCACATTTATTGTAATAAAAATGAATTTCTTTGTTAATACGACAAAAAAAGAATCTCGCATTTCAAGATGGAAATATTTCTTTTCTTTTTTAAATAAATTTCATGGGTGAAAAAGAAAACGTAAAGGATTGTATCGATTTATGAAAGATCGAGTTTGTGGTGTGTTCACAATGCATCGAAAACTCGAACTCGTAGTCCTTTCGAATGAAATTCCACGGATAAATGGACACGCCACGAGAACGAAGATGGATATGTAAATGTAGAAGCAAGAGAGAGAGTGTGTGTGTGTGTGTGAGAGAGAGAGAGAGAAACGTATGAAAATCCATCGTAAATCTCGACGAACGTTAAATCGCAAATTATCGATTTCTCGCTAGCCAATAATACGCAAATCTGATTAGTTTGGACTATTTCCTAAATCGATGTGTTAAGTCTACGAATAATATACGATAATAATGATAACAGTATAAATAATATTCACCTGAATTCTATTTTTACATGATTTTGATTTAACACGATCCAAAGAAATTCTAAGAAAATTTTTCTTTATCAAACATTTTGATATCATTTCTCTCTCTTTAAAAATTATTAAAAAACACGTTTTTTTTGATATTGTTCAAACCGTTTTGCAAATTGTGAAATAATTTTCAATCAAATCGCGATCGAAAACAAAAAAAAATATATATATATTTTAACGATATTTCAAATGATTTATTCGAATGTCAGATAACTCATATCGAAAAATTTAAAAAACGAAGAGATTGCATTTGCGTGACAATAAATGCAACGAATCGATCGATTCATCGTTTCTGCCGTTAATAAACTTGTCGTGCAAATTTCGTTAAATCGTTAACGTCCATCATATTATGAATACGAAAACGTTTCATGCGTTTACTTCCTCGTTCGTGAATTATCAGTAATATTATTTTGAATTATCGATTACTTTGTAGAAAAAAAGAAAAAAAAGACAAATCGTACAAACGTCATTCGTTATTCGTACGATATTTTTTATAACGAATAAATTCATTTGTCAACGAAATTAGATTTTAAACGAACAATTTTACGTGCATTTACGAATGCATTTCAAAAAGTAAAAGATAATCATTATATTAATTGGACCAATCAAAATTGGTGCGAACGAAAAGAATGATATATAAAATGAAATCGCGTTGATTTTAAGTGTTCGAAATATAATTGTTAAAGGGGGGGCGCGTTTATTAGTTTTTGTTTTTTTTATATTTAAATTTGTATATAAAGAGGGGCTTTATTAAAAATATTTCATTTATATTTTTTTCGCGAAATGAAATGAAGTTTGAATAACAATTAAGTAAACATAACTTTGTTTTAACGAAAAATTATATATATACACACACACAAAGAAAATCATTTGACTGTACAATAAAATAAATGTATACGAAAAGAAAATACGTAAATTGTTGAAAAAAAAAACAAAAAAACATTTCAAAATAAAAAATTGATCTCAAAATTGAAATCTAAAAATAATATATTAAAAATTATTCATTTTTTCGATAAAAAGAAAAGAATAAAAATATATATATATAGATATACATTCAAACCAAATTATGGTGATAGGATTAAAAAAAAGAGAAATGAAGCTACGTATACATTAAAAAAAAAAAAAAGAAATAAAAAACAAAGCAAATATTCTTACCTTCTCTCGCTTTGAGGTAAACAGTGTTGGCCACGATGTTCTCCAACTCCATCAATTCCAGCTTGATCGAGTTTTCGCGACCGAATCAGGAGCGAGAAAGGTGAGCTAGAATAAGCTCGGTGGTATGAGGATTGAGAGGGTGGACGATAACGAGGATCGAGAAACACTAAAAGTAGTACCAGAGGTACTACTATAAGCGTTATTGATACTCGAACAACGTATCCTTTCTTAGATCCTTCTTCCTCGTGTCTAATTCTTCTCGTGAAGATTTTCACCACCCCGTCGGGTCCAGCCAACCTAATTCCCATCTGCGGAGCTCCAACGATGAAATATATTCGAACAGGAATCAATGACCTTGACTTAGGACACCACCACCTTTTTCTTCTTCTTCTTCTTCTTCTTCTTTTCCTTTTATCTTCTTTTTTTATTCGCCAAAAGATTTGTTATTGGATTTATTTTCGTTTTTTTTTTTTTTCTTTCAATAAAAGGAGATAGACAAAGAATAAGATGATGAAGAAGAATAAGAATAAGAAGAAGAAGAAGAAGAAGAAGAAGAGTGAAAGGAAGGACAAAATGAGAAAGAAAAAGAGAGAAAGAGAGAAATAGAGAAAGATGAAGAGAAAGAAGGAAAGAAAGAAATAAAGAAAAGTAAGTTCGTCAACCTGTGATTTTCAAGGCCGATCTATATCCAAGATGGATTATCCACTCATAACACATATTATCTCTTATTATCACTAATATCAAATCTTCCAAATCTCCAACTTTCACTTCGGGTTTTATCTTGATATAAAGGATCAATGATAAAAGATTTAGATTTAAATTACTCGTTAATTCTGAATAATTGTGTATTTTTATTTTGCTCGATGGGTCATCGTACTTTCTCGTTCGCCTCATGGATCAATAGTGATCAATGATCGATTCGAAATAATATAGAAATAAATTTTTAATAGCTGATGATGTGGTGACGATGAAGAAAAAGAAAAATAAAAGGAAGAAGAAGAAGAAGAAAAAGTAGGAAAAAGGAAGAGGGTAAACAAAAATATAGCGAATAAATAAAAAACAAATTCACCGACAATATTTCATCGTCCTTATCTTTCTCTTTCTATCTATTTATCTATTTATCTATCTATCTATCTATCTATCTATCTATATCTCTTTCTTTCTCTCTTTTTCGTGACGTTTGAGAAAGATCCTTTGATGATGCCCACGCAAAAGCTTGGGAATTCTTATTGGCTAGATATCGTGTAAGATTTCTTCTTTTCCTCGAAGTTCTCTCTTTCTTTCTTTATTTCTCTTTATTTTCTTTCTCTTTCTCACTTTCCCTTGTTAGATTTCATCTCACGTTCACCAACGACAAACGATGATCCTTTTTAAATGCACCTTTTGCAACACAACTATCAGTGTGTGCATCGTTAAACTCAAACCCTCGTTCGTTCGTTCATTCGTTCGTTATTTTACGATTAGAAATTTATTAAAAATGATTTGATTTTATTTCGATTTGAGATTTTACCCCCTCTCTCTCTCTCTCTCTTTCTCTCTCTTTTTTTTCTTTCCAAATTGAATTTTTGTTTTCGTTTTATTTCCTTTTTTTACTTTACGTTCTCGTTATTATTCTCTGATTAAAATCTTAAGACAAATTTTGTGATAATTTATCACACGTACGCATACACACACATATACAGACAGACAGACATATTACTATTTTAATTATTATTATTATTATTATTATTATTATTATTATTAATATTAATTAAAAACGAACTAATTTGTATTATTATTATTATTTTTTTCTTTTTCTTTTTCTTCCTCCTCTTCTTTTTCTTCTTCCTTTTATTTTTCTTCGAATTATTATTATTATTTTTATTTTTATCCTTATTATTACTATTATTATTATTCTTCTTTTTCTTCTTCAATACTTTACTTTATCTTTTTTTTTTTTCCTTGATATCCTGGATAATATACCTTTGGGTGGATACTAAGAATCACTAATAACGAAGAACCTTCCTCGTTTCTTTGCTTGTTCTACGATGAACCAGCGTGTGACGTATTCCATCGACGAAATTTCTTGATCTTTTTTTCTTTTTCTTTTTCTTTTTCTCCTTTATGATTCGTCAAAAGGAACGACGGATGAAGAAATTTCTTGATAAAGTTTCTTATTACCTGAGAAAAATAAGATTATTCGTGATTGTTTCATCGATTGTCAGTATCATATATGATGTAAGTTTTCTCTCTCTCTCTCTCTCTCTCTCTCTCTCTCTCTCTCTCTTTCTTTCTTTCTTATTATTACACAAGTCGTAGGAACGTGTTTTTCAATTTCATGAAGTAATAAACATTCGATTGACGTCAAAATCTACGTTACCGTTCATTAACATAGAAATTCCTCGTTTAGAATTAAATTAAATGTTATATACATTGAAAAAAAAAAAAAACGTATCCTTAATGATCGTTCGAGGAAAGAAATAATAATAAAAGAATGAAAAAAAAACATATATATTGTATTGCAATTAATAATTCGTGAAAATATTATTAAAATGTAAACACGTGTCTTACAATTAATCACGTTAGTAAAAATACATACAAACGCATACATCTCTATTTGTACAAATACGTTCTATGAAAAATCACGTTGGATTAATAATCTTATGATAAATTGAAGGAGGAAAAAAAGAAAAGAAAAAATAAACAGGAAAAAAAAATTCGTCGTATAAATAATTAATAATTAAAAATAAATAAAAAGGAAAAACGCGTTAGAATTTTTGTTCATACACGTGTAATTAAATAAAGACAAGAAAAGAAAAATAAAATAAAATAAAAAAAGAAGAAACATATTGGAAAAACAAACGGATCGTATTTCGTGAAAGTATTATAAATGCATCCTCGTAGTCACGTTTTCATATACTCATATATATATACATATATCTAACTATCTACACGAATGCACACACGCTTATACACTAATAACACATACATTCTACGAGAAGGCACGCATTTATTATTATTTTTCGCATTTGCATTTTGCAAGCGAATCCCGCGACACGTTACGTAGAAGTGAACGTATATATATATGTATATATATATATATATACATATATATATAAAAATATATGATATGCGAAGCAGGTGTACCGAGCGGATAAAGATAACGATGCGTCTATCCCGGGTGATACACCTGATATCCAGAAGTAATCCAATAACCTTTTTCACCGTGTCTCTCAATATACCATAGTCGATGAAATACTCACCCTCGTTCGTCTTTCCCCTTAACCCCCTCGTCATTCTTTAATCAACCCTCTTACACGACCTTAACTTCACTCCTATGATCCCTATCATTATGCTTGCACACTTTTTCGAAAATTAACAAATTAATTTTCATATTGTTCCTTTAAATCGAATTACCATATAACTAAATTATTCATATTAACATCTTTCTTCTATATTTTTTCTCTATTTTCTTTATTTCAATGTTCTTTCAATAATTACACATGTCACTGTATATAAACAGTATTACAATATCAATGAATAGAAGAGATAATTCATGACATATAGAGTTATCATTTAAAAGCTTATTGCTTTATGTAATGGGAATTAAACACGTGATTGGATAATTTAGTATTATTAAATAGTAGTAAAAAAGAATGTTGTTATACGTCAAGCACGTATATATATATATATTGGTATATATAAATAGATGATAATTTTAAATCATTATAAATGGGATATTAATACAAAATTTCATACGTCAAATAGTCAATTAATATATCAATACAAGTATATGATATTAATTTTAACGTATAAAAAAATATACGATTTTTATTATTGTCGTATCATTTAATTGCTATACTGATACAAAGTTGTATACGTTAAACATCGTTCGCGCGCGCGTATAGATATTATTATAAATTTATTTAAATATTAAATTCACATTTACTAATATCACCTAAGGCCAAAAAATACTTTTCAAATAAATATTTTAAAACAGTGATCTTCAAATTGTATACAACGCGTAACCTTCCCGAAGAATTTCACGAATTGTTATTTGAATATATTACATTGTATTAATATCATTTGTCGTGTTTAAAAAAAGAAGAAAAATGGGAATTTTCTTTTTACATTCATGAAAGTTCCGCGAATCGAAAAAAATTTCAAATGATCACTCGGCTAATTAAAAAAAAAAACCATGAATTCATGTTTTCTAACAAATATAATATAATACTTCCACATCGATTTACGTAGTAATTCCAAGCTTTGGAACGTTAGTGTATGCACGCATGTACGTATATTATCTAGAAAAAGAGAGAGAGAGAGAAATAGAGAGAGAGAGAGAGAGAATGAAATGTCTACGAGGTCGGAAGCCCACGTGAAAATTATCTCGAATAACTTCCGACCAGACGATGACGAACTACGACGAACAACGATCGTTCCTACGTCAGAACGATCATAATTCTACGTCGTTTAATAATGTACGAATGTTGTTATCGAAGCGACGATCATTTTCCAAGTTGATTCGAAATTTTCGAATAAAAATTTGAAAGAAAAATAGCAGAAGATGAAGATGAGAACAAAAAGAGAAAAGGGATAGAATAAAAGAAGAAAAATAACAAATAAGAAAGTAATGGGGGGAGGGGGAAAGGAAAGGGAAAGATGTGGAAAAAGAGTTGAATGAAAAATTATAAAGGATATTTTATTAATTAATTAAGAGAAAAGTTTCGTTACAATGGGAATTGTATAATAACGAGGATTAAGGATAATAAGTAATAATTGGATTCTCCCTAAAGGAACGTACGAATCTTATTTAAAACGGGACTAATGAAAGCAACATAACTTCCAAATTAGGGACTGACGTTTCTCTTTCGGATTACGAAAAGCCTACTCGATAAACAATATACGTAGTGTCCCTTTTTTTTTGTTTGTACAACTGGAACGGAATATTAACGAAACTTTTCCTTCTTACAATTAGAATCACGTGATTTGTAGAATTTTAAATGTTTCTTTGATTTCGGTATTTTTCTTTCTTTTTTTTTGTTTTTTTTTTTTATTTGTTTTCTTTTTTCGTTTAATTAAGAAATAAACGTTGCACGGAATTATTTTAATGGAATTTTTCCTAAGAATTGTTTTTAATCTCTTGATTTGAAATTTCTTGAATATTTCAATCCTTCTTCCATATATAAACCGTGTTTTTAATTAATCCACGATCTGTTATTACATTTTTTTTCCTTTACTTAATTAATATCGTATACGAGCGAATTAATGGAATTTTTCCTTAAATCCTTATCACATTAAATTACATTTTTTTACTTCTTGCCTTTGATTTGTCCGAATGACGTTCATTATTCGAGTAAAATTATTTTCATTCGCTTTTAATTGTTATTATTTAAGAAGCATTTTTTTTTCGAACGGCAGTATTATGCTGACTACGTTGAGTACAAGGTTTTTCTTTTCTTGTATCTTCACAAATAACTTTTTAATATAATTTTATAATTAATAATTCTAAATATTTTTTCTTATATTTACCTGCTTTTTCTTTCGTGACAATCTTGAAAAAACGAAAACGTTTACAATTGAAATTTTTTAAGGAAAAGTTGAATGACAAGTTTTCGTTATCATTTCATTTCGTTCCTAAATAATTGCTAATAATTTTTACATAATTATTTAATTCGATTGACTGTTTCAGTAAAAAAAAATGATTTCTATCGACCACTAAAGATTATTTCATTCGCTAAACTGAATCTTCGGTCATCATCAATTTCACTTTCTTCCTCGATGGAAAATTCTTGTAAAATGTTATAAAAAAAAAACGTCTACGTTAAATTCATTATCACTGGCATTGCATTTATCAATATTCGAACGAAAATCTGATGATACTATCCTATCTTTATTTTTCTTTCTTAAAAATCTCAATTCTTCCTCATCACTGTTATCCAAATTTTTGTAAACCTCGTAACAGGTTTCTTTTTTACTGCTACATGACTCATTAAAAAATGATGCTTCGACTTTTCTTTTCGACATTGCAAAAAATTAAGACAGAAATTTTATCATATATATATATATATCACTCGTTAGTACATAATCTTGTTTTTTTATCTTTTTTAAAAAACGAATAATAAATTAAAAAATCTTTGACACTATTAGATGTCTCGTTCCCGACTACAAATTTACAACTGAACGAGTACTCTAATTTTAAGCATTTTGGAAAATGATAATTGTTACAAGTCTTTATTACAAACTAACATTAGATTAGATAAGAGATGCAATATTTATTCACGAGAAGGGATACCTTAATCTTATCATTATAAATTCGTTTTTTCTAACATTTCTCGAAAAGCTGAAAGCGTGGGTTGATGATAATTTTCTTGTTTTCTTTTTTTTTTTTTATACGTTAAAAAAGACAGTGGTAATAGTACGAGTAGTCCTGAGATTCACATTGTACATATATCTTTTTATCTTTTTTCCCGTTTGTATTAGAGATTTTTACATAGAAATAAATTTATATATAGATAAATATTAGATAAATTCTAAGATAATTTTTATATTAATTTCTTTTTTTCTATATATATTAATATATTTTCCATTTTAATTAAAAGATTTATTTTTATTAGAGTCACGTTTTATAGTTTCAATATTAATTATATTTATCTGTCTCTTTCTTAATTTATTTCTTTCTTTCAATAAAATATAAAAGATTTCTATCATTCCCGTCTAGACGATACAGATAAATAGAAATGGAATGAGATAAATAGGTGAATAAGATATACGCATAAAAGGAATCCAATAAAATTTAAATGATATGAGAAAAGAAAATAAAGATTTAAAATCGATTTTCGTTCGTGAATATTGTTCCTCATCGAATATCGATGTCGCATAAATTTTCTCCTAACCATTATCCCCATGTTTGACAAGAATCGACCGTACCGATCCCTCCTTCCTACCATCTATATTTCCCCATATCCACCCCATCTTATTTCTTTTTTCTTGTTACCTTTGAAAAATTTACGATCAAGCTAGTTTAGTCTCACTCCATCGAAATTAGGCTATTGATGGGTATCAACGATTGACCCTTAAATGATCGATCTTTTTTTATTCGTATAAATTACTATCTCGTATGTTTCAAATATAATACTTGAAACAATCAAAATCGAAAAAAAGATCATGATAATTATCTTTTTTAAAAGTTTTTATATATATACAAAAAAAAGTACAGATTTGTATTTTTCCCATTCGTTTGTATTTTTCCCATTGATTTGTTACTGCAAGAGAAAAGATTAAAAAGAAATACGATAGAGAATAAATTTGCAATTTATTTTAAATAAAATTAATGATAAAAGAAAAGGAAGAAAACCATCGATTTAGGAAGGATATTCAACTAACGTGAGAAAATCGCCGGATATAAGCTCTCGTTCGAGATTTCAAGAGGACGCGAGTAGATTAGGATGAGGTTAACGTCACTCGAACAGTGAGAGAGAAAGAGAGAGAGCGAGAAAGAGAGAAACCCGGCTCCGACGTGCATGTCACGCACATGTATTGAATGCACGTGCATAGCGTTTATATACGGGGAAGAGAAAGAGATGGTTGCGAGAGATATGTGGGAGAGTGTGGTTAAGAAGAGAGAGAGAGAGAGAGAGAGAAATAAAAAGAAAGAAAAAGAGAGAGGGTGTCTGTTTTATCGACTGAGCTAGTCGTATGTAACGAGCACGAGTCGTCACGAGAGATGTTAAAAACTTGTCGCGACGTTTAAAACTCGCGTGGTGTAACACGAAAGGACACACGGAGTCGTCAAAACGACGGAAAGAAAATTATGAAACGATAGATGATAGAAAGAAAAAAGAGATAGAGATAGAAAAAGATAGAAAGAAAGAAATAAAAAATAAAGAGAGAGAACGAAATAAAAGAGAAAGAGTGGAAGAAAGGTGAAAATAAAAAAGGGTAGGGGAAGTACCGTACGGGTACACCCGGTATAACGCAATGTATCGACGCAGAGAGGAGCGCGCGATCGTAAGTGCGAGAGGAGAGAGAGAGACAAACAATGAAGAAGAAAAGGCAATGGCTGCCGGCGCCGCCAACGAGAGTGAGCAAGCGCGCACCTCTCTCTATCTTTCTCTTACTTCGTATTTGCACGTAGGATGTGCGCTTGTAGAGAGCCGATTAAACCGGCAGAACTCTCGTCGTCCGAGTGATCCTTTCTTTAGGTGTCGCCTTGACCACGAGTAAAGAACTACCAGGATGTCTTTCTTTTCCTCCTTCGGTGTTTTGAAGGATAGGAGAGAGAGCACGCGTATCCGACGATGCGGTCCAGGCCGGTTTGCAATGATGCGATTCGTCGGTTATCGAACCGCGGTCCACCACCACCACTAGTACCGGCACAACCACCACCACCGCCACCTCCACCACCACTACCACCACCACCACCACCACACCACCTCCACCACTACACTACCACACCTCCTTCTCTTTTTATTCCTTTTCCTCCACCACCCCCACCCAATCTAATTCTCTTACTCTACTACTACTACTACTACTACTACCTACTACACTATATTACACCTCTACTCTACTACTATCTACTACTACTACACTACTACTACTACGCCGACGACGACGACAACAACGACGACGATTACTGTCACACTATAATATTACTACTCTACTACTAATACTAATACTGATACTACTGCTACAATTTATTTATCTTTTTCTGTCCTTCCCTTTCTAACACAGAACGTGCGACAGTGGCTAAATTAATGAACGGACAGCAGAGATATAGTCAATTCCTCGTGATCGTCTTTTTAAATCGCCTCCTCACAGGCACGATTCTTACTCGTAGAAATATGAAAAAGTCTTGCCGTCTACCGTACCGTACGCTGGATAAAAACCTACTGGCATGCTCCGTCGTTCTCTGAGTGAACCGCGATGCACCGACGCCGTTGCCGCCGCCGTCACCGCCGGTCGCCGTCGCCGCCACCGCCGCCGCCACTGACGAGATCCACCAGTGGTGGTAATGGTGGTAATGGCGGTAATGGTAGTAGTGTAGTGGTGGTACTGGTACTCTGGTACTGGTGGTTCTGATGGTGGTGGTCATGGTGGTGGTGGTGCCGGTGGTGGTGGGGAGGACGTACGGAGGACGAGTAAGGATGACGCGCTACATAAGCGCATGCTGCGCCGTGAGTGGAACAAAGAGAAAGTATCGAGAGAGGGATAGACGCGCGGACAACGACGATTGGGCGTGGTAGAGTCCCTAGTATTATATCCTCTATTTAACGCTACCCCACCGCCATCTTGGTGACTTCGAAGGAAACCCGCCATTTTCAAATCGAAGCGCAATTCACCCGCGTAAATCGACATTATCGATAGGTCTTTCTTCTACCAATTAAACGAGATATATCGCGCCGGCTTTTTACCCGCGAAATTTTAAATTTTAATATCGCGATTGTACGTGATTTCATTCGAACGTTTTGTAATATTTTTGCCTTTACTTCTTTTGATTTATTCAATTTTAATTTTTTTTTCCCCTCTTTTCCCGTGTACAAATATATGACACTTTTCGATAGATAGAAAATATCGTGTTAGAAAAATAACTGTAAACTTTAAACTTAATATTCACCTGCGAATCGTAGTTACATTCTTTCTTTGTAAACGTCACAACATATATTCGTCTTAGCGATTTATGGTGTCCATTGTCCGTCCTACCAAATCGAAAAAGAACCGTCCCACTTTCCCCGTTCATGCTATAGAGAAACGATTCCTCTCTCTCTCTTTCTCTCTCTCTTTCTCTGTCTCTCCCTCTCTCTTTCTCTTTCTTTCTCTCCTTCTCTATATATCGTAGGAGTTGTAGACATTGACGTATATCATCGGACATACGTCGAGAACGAGTTTATAATTTATAGCTTAGATATAAATAATTCATATATCGGGTACGTCACGTCACCACATGTTTTTATTACCTTTAAGAAACAAAAAGGAAAAAAATAGGAACTAAATAATCCACATTCCCCTATTTCTAATTCGTAAGTGGATATAGATATTTGATATGTCGATAAATGTTTTTTTTTTAGGATAATTCAAAGGACTCGCAATCTCCATTAGAAATCTAGAAATCAAATTTTTCGTTTAATTTCTTCTTTAATGGATTCGAAAGATTCCATCCCTTATGATTGAGAGGCTCACTTTTGAAGTATGTCAAGAATTTAGCCCTGGGACGTTTATACTAATAGCTTACGATAATTGCTTCGACACGTTGGTTTCGGTTACGCCACGAAACGAAGCGTGTCAAAAGGGGCCTGTTATACGAATTATATATACTTCCTTTTTCTTCGTTGTTTCTTCTCTCTCTCTCTCTTTCTCTTTTTTTTTTTTCTTATAGCCATCTTAGTTGAGTGGATGACGAGTAACGTGAGATCACGATCGAACAAGTTCAAGAAAAAATCCTACGCATGTGAGATCAATTTGTAGCTGTTTTCGAATTAATCATCTCACTTTGAAATGATAAATTCGATTAGTTATTAGAATCATATTATATTTAACTTTTCACTTTTTTTCTTTTTTCTTTTACTTATTTCCTTTTGTCTTTTTTTTCTATTTCGTTCAATCAACATTACCCTTTTTCGAATCGACGAACCAACGATTGTGAAACTTCAAACGATACGGACTTACGTATCAAATAACAACGACCACGTTTTGCTCAGCCGCAGAGGCTTTCTAAACGCCCAGATCTTTTTCCTTAGAGATCATATTGCTTTCTCTCTCTCTCTCTTTCTCTCTCTTTCTCTCTCTTTCTATCCCTCTCCCTATTTTTAATCATTTATCCATTTTACTTTCGCAAAAGAAACGATACTCTGACGTAGTGTATGCGGGATGAAAAGAAAATAAAAGAAAAAAAGGAGAACAAAGAATTTAAGAAATAAATGAATGAAAAATTTATCGAGAAAAAAACTAACGAACTTAGGGTAAAAAAAGGAAAAATTAAATGAATAAAATAAAATATATAAGAGATTAACGAATTTTTCGTTGAAATAAATTACAAGTACGCGCGGGGAGGAATGAATGGAAAAGTATATTGAAACGTCTTGTAGAGATTTTGTTGAAAATAAAAAAAGAAAAAAAAGGTTCTTCCGAGAAAAGAGAATCCTTTATATCAGTGGATCACTTTGAAGGGAGACAGTCACGAGATAATGAATTTCAAAGGAAACAGACAATGGCGCCACAACGTTGTACCGGCTTTTATGCTTGTGCGCTTTAGAGAAACAACCGGATAACGTCTTCGACGATCCCTATCAAAACCTTCGGCCATGCATCAATGGAATTCGAAGAATTTATCCGAAGAATTCGTTGCGTTGTACGTAGTACGTTAAAGCCTTCTTTGGTAGTGACTCAACGGTTCGCATATTTCCACGATGTCAAACATAGCGCATAGCTATGCTTTACTAGTAATGGATAGATAGATAGATAGATAGATAGAAAGAAAAAAAAAAAGAAAACAAACAAACAAACATAAATAAGAGAAATACGTAAACGAAATCTGGTAATCGAATTTTCACTTGACCCTCGGTTTCACTCGAAATAGAAAATTGTTCACATTTTTCACATATTTCTATTATTTTTCTTTGTTTTTTGCCTTATATTATAATAGAAATAGATCGTATAAATTGATGAAAATATTATCGTTCAATAATGCACCTTGCATATTTTCTTTTAATTAAATAACACAACACTCGTTCAATTTATTCATTAGAATAAAAGTAATAAAATCGGCAATGTTGTTTCTGATATAACGAAGGAACACGTCAATTTTCATTTTAACTAAATTACGCATATGACCATTTTCTTTTTCTTATTATTTCGAACAGTATAATCTAGACAGATCTAATATTATTTAATGTAAATATATTGATCGGTAAATTTCTTCAATTGCAATGATTTCATCGTTGCCGATCAAGACTCTAAGAAAAATTACTGGTAAGAGTAAGAAAGAGATAGAGATAGAGAGAATGAGAGAACGGTAAGAAGAAAAAGAAGAAATAGAAGAGAAGGAGGAGGTTGTGAAAAGACAGAAAAAGAAACGATCTAACATGTGCGCCTCTTGAGAAGTGTTAGCTTCTACTATATCGTTTATTGGGTTACGTAGACGATGATCTTGCGTTACATGAGAGAGCAAAGATATTACATTGCGTGATCGACGGTGCACGCATCAGTAGCCCGAAGAACGGTAAACGAAATACACGTGTTGCTTAAAGTTTTTAATGTGTCCAAGCGAGAACCATCGATTTCTGAGAACAATTTATCATTTCTTCACAATGATCTTCTAACTATCAATTCTTTCTTTTCTTTCTTTTTTTTTCTTCCCCCCCCCCCCGATTAATTCTTATCCGAATGACAATTCAAATAATTATTATCAAATGTATCGACACATTGAATGTAACAAAATATCAGGGTTGCCGTGTATTTTTACACAAAATTTTTACGAAATGTCGAATCTTGTAAGAAATATTAACATATTTCATTCATATCGATAATAATAATAATATACAATAAGAAAAAAGGGTGACTTGTAGAAAAGGAAAGAATTGTAAGAAAAATTTGAATGAAATAAAAAAGATCCGAAAGATGAGATCGAATAATTTATTAAACGGTAGAAGTTTATTCATCTTGATGATGATCGTGTCGGTTTTGTTTGATCATTGTGCGATAGCCAATGACGATAATGAATCGATTATGGTCGCGACGGTGCGCGCGAAAAAAGCGCGAATGGTGAAGAAACTTAAAAAAGATTTTAAAAAGTTGAAGAAGCAAGAGGGGGCGATTAAATTGATTGGTAGCGAGAAAGGTGATTACGAAGGTAGGTTATATTTTTTAACAAAATTAAAACCAAAGATGATCGAACAAAAATTGAATAAAATTTTATTGCAAGAAGAAACTTTGTTATTTTTTTAAGGGATAGTACATTATTTCAAATTTCCCGCCATAAAGTTAATCCGCGCGTGGATAGAACTAACATAAGTTATATGACTTTAAGTATCCCTTAAACACACGGAACTATAAGTTTAATAAAAATATATAGATTTATCAGCTGACGAATCGCTCGTTATATTATACTATAAACGTTGTGTAACGTTTATTAAAAAGAGGTCAACGCGAGTAAGATTTATGTCAACGACTATGTACTCTACGCACATAACGCGTGACGTACTTGAACTATACCGCGAATTACGTGATATGCGTGTATGCATATAGATATATATGTATATAATTTAATTCATTTATTTAATTTATTTACATATGTAAATTTAATTAATGTATTTACATATAATCAATACCTGTATTATATCTACGTATACCTAACACATATACCTAATGAACAAAAATGGTATCGACATTATTCAAATATTGTGTATTTTTCATATTAATCGAAAGTGATAGGATTTATGAATTTATTGCCGGACATAATAAACTTTTCCAATCCTTCCGATAATAAATAATAATAACCGGGAACATTAACAACGTGTTTCCCATCCCTCTTTTATCAGAAATTCTCTTTGTGAAAATGTTCAAACTCAAATATCATTGAGATATCGTAGCCGTTTAATTTAGATCGTTACGAATGTTGAATGAATTTTTTTTTGCTTTTTTTTTTATTATTTTTGTCCTTTTTATTTGTTTGCTTGTTATACAGGAAATGTAGAGATATTGCACGAGGGTAAATGGGGCAGTATTTGCGACGACGAGTGGGATTACTTGGAGGCCAATGTGGTTTGCAGACAATTAGGCTTCGACGGTGCAATTAAACCAACGACCAACGGTCATTTCGGACAAGCCAGAAGTGAGAAAATCTTTACTTTTTTTTTCCTTTTACCCCTTCCCCCTATTTCTTTTTCTCTTGCATTCTTTTTCGAACCCGAAACTACGATAATTTCTTCTTATCTTTCTTTTTTTCTATTTCATTTTTCCTCATTTTTAAACTTTTCGAAATAACATTTTTATCTTATATTAGAATGATTTATTTTTCTAGTCGAGATTAGTATGACATACTAAAGCCATTTAAAAAAAAAAAAAAAGAAGAAAAAAACCAATCTTTATTTATTTACTGAGATGATAATAATATTCTTGTTAAATTATTTGAGAGAAACGATGAGAAAATTTATTCATATTTAATAATCGCAAATAATTTGTTGAATAGTAAACTAAAAGAATAAATCGTTTAGGTTTAAAAAAAGATCATTTTAGATCGAATAATCGATCCTTTTAGGAAGATATTGGATGGATAACATTTATTGCGATGGTACCGAAGAAGAACTTTCCAAATGTCGTTTCGATGGATGGGGAAACTCTGATTGCGATAGTAACGAAGCTGCCGGTGTTATATGTTCTCACGAAGAAGAAAAATTGTCACCGCCTTCCTCGTTGAAAAAGAAACAAGAAAAGTCAAGGATCAAGGATGTGCATCAGCAAGGCATGGCTTTACGATTGACTGGTGGTCGGGGTCATAACGAGGGTAGACTTGAAATTAAACTTGGAATTGCTGGTAAAATTGATTCGATTTAATTCATCTCTAAACGCAATAATATTAATAATAAATCTCAAATCAAATAATTATTATTAAAGAAGAATAATATTAAGTAATTAAATCTCTAAAATGTCTGATATATTTAAAATTGAAAGAAATAATCGGAGTAATTCAACGTTTAATAAAAATATATGATAATAACAATAATAAATGATGATAACATTTGTATTGATATATTTATTAAATATCCATTTTCTTTTGATTTTTATTATTATTATTATTATTATTATCATTTAGATGATTTGTTGGGCAATCTAATAAAGAAAGATCGTTGACAAAGTGTAGCAAAAGGTGGGTAAGGTACACAGTTAGGTACATAAATACATAAAAGCGTTTGTCGTTCCAGATTGGGGTGTCGTGTGTGGCGACGGCTGGTCCCTATTCGAAGCAGGGGTGGTCTGTCGTCAACTAGGACTTGGTTACGCCTCCGACGCAACACAAAGCAACTATTTTGTTGGTGAGACTATACCCATGGCTATTAGTGGTGTACGGTGTCATGGGGACGAAAAGAATCTGGCTGAATGTTTATACGATAAAATTCCTGATTGTCCTGGTACGTAACAACTCTGGAATTCTTATTATTAAATCATACTTTCTTTTGTATTATTCCCAATCACAAATAAAAAAATATTATTTAATAATTAAATATATAATGAAATAATTTATATATTTTACAAATTATTTTGTAAAATGTATTTCTATATTTTGGTAAATAAAATGAATGAACATTTATACATTTTAAATAAATGATTACTATGTTAATTAATAAATAAATAAATAAAAAAAGAAAGAAATGATAAAAAGATTGATATAAAATAGGTGTGAACGAGAATGTGGCAGGTGTCGTGTGTTCACGAGATATGCCAGATTTAATTTTTGATCATATCGAATTAATGAGAACGGCATATTTGGAGGATCGTCAGCTTTATTGGCTACAATGTGCAATGGAAGAAAATTGTGTTGCCTCGAGTGCTTACAAAGTTCAAAAGGAATCGTATAATTGGCATTTTGAAAGCAGAAGGCTCTTGAGGTTTACCGCAAGGATCTTGAATGCAGGAACCGCTGACTTCCGACCAGCCGTGCCTAAACACTTATGGGAATGGCACATGTGTCACATGTGAGTTTTGATAAGCGAATGACGTCTGTCTTCTGACAGGAAAATTACTACTACGATAAATCCATATCGATAATATACGTATTCCTATATTCTTTTTATCTACCGCGATGTACATAAAAGGAAACGCGAACGTGATCTTCCTCCTTTTATACGTGTTTTGTGTCTTTTTTTATATTTTATTAAACATTTTATATATATTATTTTACGAAGAAAATATTTTTTTCATACAAATTTTTCAATTATTTGTTTTCCCGCAAATTTCGTGAGTTCATTTGATAAGTCAGACATTTTAATCAATGTTTTATATACTATATTTTTATATTATTAGTATTATTATTATTATTATTATTATTATTTATTAATAGTCATTCTTTGTTCTAAGGCTTAATGAATTAATACAAAGGATGATACATATAAATAAAATTAGACGTATCGTACTTTATATACAGACAAAATTTTATATATATATATAATATAAAAATTCAATTATAGTTAATATTTTAAAAAGATTACTTTAATCAAGTACAATTTTAAACTCTTCGCTCGGAAGAAAATGTGATATATAAAAGCGAGTAGAAAAATTAATTAAGATAGCAAGTTATCTCGTAAGATCGATCATCTGTATTACTTTTACTCTAAGATCTGTATTACGATACTCTAAGATCATGATAGATAGTAGTTGGTTGAAGTATTAAAGGGATGATGAATTTGGACATATGTTATATATATATTTATAAAATATAATTCTGAGAATGGTGGCCTTCCTAGCTTTTCAATGTTTCTTTCTTGTTACATTAGTATAGAACATACTCGTAGAAAGATTGAATTGGTTATGAGTAAAAAGACATGGATAATAGATCATTTGATAAGTATGATCTATGATCAAGAAGATATGTTCGGAGTTGTAAGCTTTTGAAGAAGTAATCCATTAAGAAAAACGTTAACTATTATTATTTTACTTAGGCATTATCACTCTATGGAAGTATTTGCTACATTTGACATAATCGATTTGAGTGGCAACAAAGTAGCCGAGGGTCACAAAGCATCCTTTTGTTTGGAGGATAATCAGTGTATTCCAGGAGTCGAACCAAGGTAAAGTTAAAATATAACAAAAATGATCTTCCACACATCCGCTTAAATAATATTTTCTTTTTTCGAAATATTATTATCAATTCTATAAATTACGCAATAAATTAATCATTCAAAAATTGTATATTCATCACAGATCATATCTTTAATAATCATTAACTCATACAAATTTACACATATCGCGAATAATAATATTATATGAAATGTATATTTCAATAACACTTAATGCATCTTTTTTCACAGATACAAATGTGCTAATTACGGTGATCAAGGAATCTCCGTTAATTGTAGCGACATATACAAACATAATATTGATTGTCAGTGGGTGGACATTTCTGAGTTGGAACCAGGACAATATACACTCAAGGTATACAATAATATATTTTATATTAATAATAATAATAATAATAATAATAGGGAGACTTCATCTTAGTTCTTACAAAAAGATCTCATTAGTTTTTCCTTCCACTTTTTTCTCAATTATATTTTAAATCCCTAGAAAATTGGGTCTCTTACGTTCGTATTAAAAATGAACAAAGAAATGGAGTGAGAGAGTAAGAAAAAAAGAGACAGAGAGAGAGAGAAAAAAATGAATTCGTTTGATTCATTGCGACTATCAACAACAATCAGCAAAAAGCTTTTACCATTTATCGTTTAAACGTCCTATCCATTTTTTTATTGTTGTCTCCTTTCAATCGCATATTTTCGTTCATCATTGTTCCTTTTTTTAATTACTTTTTCTTCTTTTTTCTTCTTCTTCTTTTTAATTTTACAGGTCGCCGTAAACCCGGAGTTTAAGGTCGGCGAAATGTCATTCGACAATAATGCAGCAATTTGTCGTTTGCTTTATACAGAAACCTTCGCAACTGTACACAGTTGCGTCATGGGAAGACCTTGATATGATTCTAACGAGTTCAAATAATTATCATTTATTTGGATTTTGGATAGAACATAGGAAATTATTCATAAAATTACTTAAACAATGTTTTTTTCTTGTTCTCGTACACTCGCATCTTCTTTATATTCTTTCTTTATGATTATAGTATAAAACATCTTCTCTTCTTTAATACTATAATCGTAGATGATATTACTTGGATTTAAAACAAAAAAAAAAAAATGAAATCCTAACGATACACTTTTAATCATTGTAAGAATAAATCTATATAAAATAGGACGTTATCGCATGGCAAACGATCGATCAGGTAACGTTGTTATTCTCTCACTCTTTTTTTCTCATATACACACTTTATTTATCTATGTCTATCTTTCTCTCTCCCTCTCTCTCTCTCTCTCTCTCTCTCTAGCCAACTCTTTTTCTTTATTCCTTGCACTCCGATAATCGGTATACACGATGCATAAAGTGAACGCTATTTTAGACTATTATAGGTAGCTGACGTAAAGACATTCTTTATTCCTCCTTATAGTATATACAATAGACTAACTAACTAAGTGAACATTATGATTCGATCATGTGATGCATTTACACTGATTACATATTCCTTTTTAATTCCTTTTTACGTTTTTTTCCTTTTTTGTTTATTATAATCGTTTAATTTTTGTGAAAATGTTTTATGTGTTATCTATTGTCAGAATGATTCACATAATCCTTGATATAAATGATTGAAAAGAGAGAGAGAGAAAGAGAGAACTGGAAAGGAAGAGAAACAGACAGAGAATGATTTCATTGTGGTTTCATTTACAAATTTACAACACGGCATTGAAATTGCATTTTAACTAGGTTTTGTCATTTCGAGGACGAACGATCGATCGATCAGTTGTCTATGATCGATGTATCCTTGCAGGAAATTAAATGAGAGAGAATGCGAGAGAGAGAGAATATGGTTCGTTATAATGAACAATTGTTATATAACAAATAATAATTATTTAACAAGGAAGTATATGATTTATGATCGATATAATGATACTATAGAGAAAATCATATTTTTTTTGGATATGATAATAACATTGTAAGTAAAAGTATTATTTACAAATGAATATTGCAATTTTTTCTTATCGATGAATAAAATAAAACAATAAGTTATGATCGATGATGATAATGTAATATTAGAAAAATCAAAAACAAATTTTATAAAACGAAATTCTGACGTTTTATCGATAAATTGAATAGTAAGTTTTGTTTTATAATTATTTTATGATTTTATTGTTGTTATAAATTATTAGATCAAAATTTGTATCAATCGATCTTAGAAAAGTAGATTTATTTTTCATAATTTGTCGACGTATCAAACAAAATATATAAACGAAGAGAAAGGATTTATTTTTGGAACTAAAACATAATTCATTGTCAGTTCATTTAACGTGATTCAAATGGAAATAGGAGGAAGGATAAAAAAGAACATTATAATCTGTGAGTTTTGCCTGGCAGGAACATCATATAAAAGGTTTAAAATGAATTTTATCGCATTTGCTAGAGAAATGGTAAATGAGAACGAGAGAGAGAGAGAGAGAGAGGGGAGTCTCTTTTAACGAGTTTAAGGTTTAAGCGTTTAAATTAGTTTCGTTAGGCTAAAATCTAATTAACTCGATGCTCACTCGAGCTATGCTTATCGTTTTTTGTAGTCTTTACGAGCAACCCACGCACTTCGACTTTCATAATTTTAACATTATTACACCGATACAAAACGTCAAGTAACTAAATAAATCAAATCTGGATACGTATTATAAAATAAATATAAATATAATTGTATTATGTATAAACTGTAATTAATGTAAAAAAAAAAAAAACAAAAAGAGAATATATGTAATATAATTAACTTATATAATCAATACTATCAAATGTTATTTTATTATTATATAATAATTATTATTATTTATCACTTTTTGACACTATAAAATTAACATACGATAATCGGGAAAAATTTGTGATGGATTGACAAATTTAGATATATCTGAAAATTTGAATAACGATCTTAATAAATATAATAAAACAATAAACTACGAATAAAAATATTAGAAATATATTAAAATGAAGAAAAGAAAAAAAAAAGAATTTGTAAAAAAAATAATAAAAATATAATAATACTACGATTGTGATTAATGAAATAAGAGATTGAGACAAGATGGTTGAAAAATATAATAAATTGGCTAATGGGGAAAGTTCAATTGTCGTTTATAACCAGGCATTGTATTATATCTCCAATAATATTAAGTAAAAATAAAAAGAGACTGTCAAGTCAATCAATTAAAGCTTATGTTCACCTTAAATGGCTGCAGAAAGTCAACGTGACTGTGTGCTGGGCATATAATTCATTTAAGAGGTAGTAGACTGGCGGGTCTAGGCCAGGTAAAAATATGGCTTCCATGGGTGATGTTGCTAGAACATTTCCTATCACAGTCGAGATTCTAAACGTTATCAGCGCCGACATGAAGCTACCTATTGGTCTTGAAAATAATCGTGAAAATAAAAAAACAATCGTTAAGAAGTATCACGTATCATTAGTGATTAGTGAAAAATTTCTCATCATGAATGAGATCGTTAATCAATTAGACGTATCGTTTCTTCGTTAAATAAATTTTCTTTCGTCGTGTTTTAAATGTTTTCGAAACAATACACTCGACTTAACAATATTTTGAACAATACTATTTGAATGATCGAATAATAATTATTCCCATTAACGTTATGCTCGTCGACAAATTTTAACAAGGTATTATTTTCGATAGTTGTATAAAAAACAAATGATTATTTAATATAATATTATTATTGTTTGTGCCGAGAAAAAAATGACTCTCGTGGTCGGATTTATTTTTGACGTGATTCAAAATTAAATATTAAATTACTTTATACGTGGGGAAAAAGAAACGTCGATAATCTATCCCTGTTAGAAATTCTTCTTCTTCTTCTTCTACTACTTCTTCTACTACTTCTTCTTCTTCTTTTCTTTTTTTTTCTTTGACGTCACTAAAATCGTTTAAGATAAATCTAACGAGACTAGGATTCGTGTTCCAAATTATCCAGCTAAATCGATCGACGATGAATGGACTACTGTGATATTGAATTACGAAGGACCGTTGGAAGAAACACTTGGAAAGATTTTCACTAACCAAGTAATAGTCCTTTTATCTTGTTTTCTATTTAACTAAACGAATAAGAAAAGGAAGAAAAAAAAAAAAGGAAAGGAAAGAAAAATAATGGGGAAAGGGAGAAAAGAGAATGTTTTCAACTATAAAATTCTTCAAAGACTTTGATACGCTCGATTATGATTCGCTTGATTACTTATGTTCATCAGGATGTCAAGATTAACGACCATGAACGTATTGTTCCTGTTGATATTAAACTTTGACTGGGTCGTATTTACAACAGAGGAACGAGTAATATGTGGAAAAAATCGAACCCTTCTGGAAATCCCTGGAAAAGCAATGTTGTCGGGTAAATGTTCTAACAATTATTTAATTAATATAAATTTTGAAAATTTTTATTTTTAACATTATATCCACACATTTATATTCGTTCGCAAAGTTTTCGTTGACTTGAACAAAGGACCATTTTGTAATGTAACATCGATCAAAGGATACGAAGAAATGTCTACAGCAATATTCGTAATCCAAACCTTGAACAAATTGGAATACGTGTCTGATTTAACGTTAGGTAAAGCAGAGATTATTTTATTGGATTAGGATTATCATATGATTTTTATTTTTTTTAAAAGACGTGACGAGATTAACATAATCAATACAAATTTTTATAGGATTAAGGATTTTCGACACGTGTCAAGAAAATATCACGGTTTATAAGCAAACTGTACAAGCTGCTGTTAATATGGATTGTACTGAACATTATGAAATGGGTGTCCTTGTTCCAGCTATTTATAACAATATTCTCGAACCTTTGACCAATTTCAGTCTTTTACCTATAAGTTTTTACAAAGAAGAAAATTTAACAAAACCCTTGATCAATATCATGGTGCATTATATTAGTACAAGATTTGAATCTATTGATTTACTTTTAACCAATTCTGATTTCGTATTGGATTATTTTTTTGATGCAACTAAAAGTTTGGGTATTTGTGTAAAGAATTATAAGGATATTCAAGAATTGGAGGATAACGTTACCGAAGCTGTGATCGTTGTTATCGGAGATGTGGAGGATATCAAACAATCGATTGAAAAAGGAGAGAAACTCGAAGGACCTAGAAAAACGTGGATTGTTTTACCTCTCGACAGGTCGCATGTTGATGGTAAAATTTCAATCAAATTTGATTCTCTACAATTCTCAAAATTCTATTGTATCATACGGGATGATTCTAAATTTATTTTTTGTTTTTTTTTTGTTTTTTTGATATATGGAAAATTTATTTATAAATATTAGAATTTGGGTTTGATTAAATCAGGATAATATTTTGTTGGATTGTTTAGATCTGATACCATCAGGATCGTACGTCGTGAAATCAGTGTCCTTTGATTTCGATGCTAAACAAGAAGTTCAATCAATTGACAAGTTTTCCGAAAAAAGTTTTAATTCGGTGACAAATTCGCCATATATTTTAGGTATTGGTAAAGCTATACTCGAATTAACAGGGCTCTTACATGATTTAAAAAAAAGAAATTGTCCTGAAGAAAACGTATCGTGCATGATGCCTCGTTTCAATCCTCATATTCGTCAAGAGATTAAAAATTCCGAGATTTATGAAACCCTGCAGGTTTTACCGAAAGATCAATCGATCAAATATATCGTTGCTATGAGGAATCATCAGGACTCGTTCATTGATATTGCAACTTATACTATTGAGCCTAATAAATTTCGAATATTACCGGAAAAGAAGATACCAAGAATGCCGAAACTCTGTTTGAGAAAATTTGCTAACAATTGCGAGGAGTGTGCGAATTTTCAAAGGAGAACCGATCCATACGGTTTTGCCAAAGGTTTGTCATTTTATTGGATTATAAATATTTAAAAAAATATAGATGAAACGTATCGTGTACATTTTTATTCATATAGGAAATATTGTGATTGAATTTAAAGCTTTTAAACTCTTGCACTTCAATAATTTGATAAAAATTAATCCAAAAAATCTCGAAAAAGAGTAATTAAATTTCAGAACAACTTAAAAATTTAGGACCTATCTTAATATCATATAATATTATTAAATCTGTGAAAAATAATTTAGAAATAAAAAAATAAAAATATTTGTCTATAAAAATAAGATTAGTATTAAAAGTAGACATAACATTTGGTCAGATCTATTATAAATATTATTATATAAGAAATAAGAAAAATATTCCGTATATCACAGATCGGATTATTTATAAATCTAGGTACACCGGAAGATAGTTTCTTAAAAACAGGAACTTGGATACCAATCTTTTTAACGATTGCTGTTAGCGGTACATTTGCATGCATCGTTATCATCGTATTCATACTATATCGTTATTTCGTCGAAGATGTACTCGATGGAAATCCAACTTTAACGATCTTTCTGATCTTAGGAAATGTATTCACTTTGCAAACAGTTTTACCATTTTGCATGAACGACGATCAGTTTAATTCTCGAGAGCATTTGAACTCGAGAAAGATATTCGTTACGACCTTAGCCTTTGGGCTGCTCTTTTCAGTGATGTTGTCGAGAGCCCTATTCCTAGCATTCTCAACGGGTGGTCTATTTACCACTCACATAAACGGTTACCTCCAGGGGCTAATGGTGTTCTTCGTGTTCGGTGTACAAATCGCCATATCGACCAGTTACTTCTTTCTCAGCACCCTCGACTCTGCTATCGCTGTCAGAAGTCTAACTTTTATTGCTCTTTTAGGTAATCTTTTTACTATTTAATATCAATCTCTCGTTTTAAAATTCATTTGTTAAATCACAAAAATGAAAAATATCTTACGTTTCAATCAAATTTATATTATTTTTCTTGTATATCGAATTAAACGAAGTTTTTATTTTMAAAAAAAAAAAAAAGACAAAAATTCTTGCATTTAATGATAGAAGCACAATTGATTTTTTATACTTTAAAAATTATTTATATTATATTTATTATCTTTATATATTATTTATATTACACTTATATTATATATTACTGCAATCAAAAAAAGATCAAGGAATAATTGTTAATAAATAATATCATTCTTAAAATTGAATAAACATTAATATACAAATTATTTTCAATATTATTTATTTTTTCTTTTGTATTCCAGGTTACG
Organism: Polistes canadensis; assembly: GCF_001313835.1. Classification (NCBI taxonomy): domain Eukaryota; kingdom Metazoa; phylum Arthropoda; class Insecta; order Hymenoptera; family Vespidae; genus Polistes; species Polistes canadensis. The sequence continues at coordinate 225,556 of NW_014569675.1, read as the reverse complement.
ATATATTCTTACTGGCAATGTTATTCGTCGTTTGTTGTTTCATCGCTCACATACAAAGAAATTATCGCGAAGGGAAATGCTTTTTTGGAACGGTGATTGGGTTGGTAGTTACTTGGGCTATCTGGGTGACGTGTTTCATTCTGATGGAACCGGAAATTCGTGACACGGTTGTCTGTTTTGGTATATTAGCTACAGCCTATTTAATCATCATTGGTATTCTCATTCCAAGAACTTATTACATGATGACACATTTGACAAGAGGAATTGATTTTGGACCAAGATTCGATCCTGTTATAGATTCAACAGCCGATCCAAGATCAAACGCATTAGTTAGACAGGTCAGAAATTGAAATAACGGAAAAACATTTATTGATGAAACAAAAGAAATCTGACTTTCTTGAATCTTCATTTACTTCCTCCTTCTTTCTTTCTTTCTTTTAGCACTTGACTTGTTTCAAAGCCTTTTCAAGCACGGTTCAGTGAACTGCATCGTGTACCTTGTATAACGCATACCTCCAACCCTCTACCAACCCTCCGCCCTTCCTCATCCCTCTAAGCTTCACATAGATTTCCTACTTAGATTAGAAGCATGTTGTCGCACGTGAACCTTTTATAGATTGTACTTTGCGTATGTATGTATGTGTGTGTGTGTGAATGTGTTGTTGTTGTTGTTATTATTATTATTAATATTATTATTTTATAGATTATTCTTTTTTTTTCTCCCCCCATAGTATATTATATTAAAAGGTGTATCCTTTATATTTCTTTTATTTCATATAAACATCGTCTAACGTATTAATCTTTGGCTCAAAAACGTTTGACGTTTAATAAACGATTCGTTAGATTTATATTAAATAAAATCTATTAATTATTAAATTAAATCTTTTGATATGATTGTAATTTAGAACCGAGCATTCTACGATTACGTTCATCCTATGGGTATTGGTAGTATAAACAATCTACAAGCACCCTCATTGTATCCAAATTATTACGGTAGCTCAAGCCCAGATCCAAGGACAATCAATCGTTGTAGAAGTCCTGATCCCAGGAGGACACCCGGTTACAATAATTATGGTTTTCGTCCAGAGATGAGGGAAATTGAAAATTCTTATGGCGTACCGCGTGTCTACGTAGAAAATTTTGATGTAAGTTATTAAATTAAATAATCAAAAAAAAAAAAAAAAATAATAAAAACGTTAGACTCAAACAAATTGAACAATTTGTTAAACACACATTTTTATTGATAATTAATATAGAAATTATATTCCCCCCCCCCTCCCCACCGAGAAACGTATAAATAATAATATTTATTAAAATGATTAATTTTTTTTATTGTGGGTAAAAAAGAAAAAAAAAAGAAATCAAAGTATTCGCGACAAATCAGAATAATTAACATTCAAGTAGTGGCATTATGTTTTAGCCTCGAAACAGTCCGAACGAGAGAAGCAACATAGATTCGGGTTACGCTTTACCAAAGTGTCAACGGAAGAAAAAGAAATTGATACTAGAGGAGAAAGATTGTATCGAGACGGACGTTTACGTGGAAAACAGATTATCACCAAGCCGAAGACAACACGAAGAAGCGTATCCTTCGAGGTGTGCTAGTCCAAAATTAGGACAAACGGAAGCAACCATTTGTGAGGAAGACGAAGACTCGGATATTAATAGAATAACACGATTTTAATTTAATATGTATATATATGTACGTGTGTGTATATATTACACATATATACATATAATATATCACACACGAATTGATAGATTTCACAAAGTAACGTTAATACATATAATTATTTCTTTACGGTAAAATAAACATGAAATATTTGAAATATTTTATTAAATACATTTATCCTAATATTTTTAAAATATTTGCATAGAAAATACGTGCATTGGGTTGGTCAATAAGTAAAATATTGAAATGTTGTTTTAATTAATATTTAATATTTAAAAATATATAAATAAGAATATATAATAATTTTGATTATACACAAATTTTTATTTTACTTTATATCGTGAAATAAAATAACGTCAATATATTTTTTATTTGAAATTTTAATATTACAAGCTTATTAGCCAACCCATTAACTTAATTATAAACTTAAATAGGGAAATGAAGTTAACGAAAGTTACGAAATGACCGTGTAAGAGTGTGTGTGAGAGAGAGAGAGAGAGAGAGAGAAAAGGAGAGTGATGGACCACATTGAAGAAGATAACGTAGTCCGATATACGTCAGAGTATAGAATCAATTTGTTCCCCTTCTGAAATTGCATTATGGTCGATCGTAATTTCACAATCGAGACACAGGTGCGTGTCCCATCAAGAGAATATCGATGACAGGGCCGTAAGAACAAAGAACCAAATATTTTCCATCAAAGGGCTCGAAATATTTCCTCAATAAGTTTGCATTCAAAAATCCTGACCATTTTTAATTACAGTCATACGTAAAATAATCGTTCGAAATATTTTTCGTTAACAAAATTTCGCAAAAAAAGAAAATTAATTTTCTACCGAAGTTCGTCTCGTCGATCATTATTATTATTATTATTTTTTCTTTCTATCTTTTGTTATATTGTTTTTGTTTTCTTTTTTTTTTTTTTTTTTAAATAAAAATCGTATTCGAACAATTTCTTGTTTCGTTTCAACGTTATCAATATTGGGATTTACTTTTTCCAGAACATATGGCGGGGTCATAAGAAAGCTCGGTAAGAAAATATTATGGCTGGTGTGGTTTGATAAGCAAGTATATAATAGTGATAAATCGAAAAGCGCAACGGATCGTGAAAGTGCGCGCGTATCCTCGAAGTATTTCTCTACGTAACGTGAAAAAGCGCTTCTGCGCAAGGACGAGCATGCTCGAAAGACCGTATAAAAGCTTGATCGTGGGTGTTCGGCTTTTCAGTTACTTTTAGAATGCTCTTTCGAAAAGCGAGATTTATATTTATTAGAAAATTTAAGAATTTTTTTTCCATATATTCAATAATACAATTTTATATTAAAAAAAAAAAAGAAACCAAACAAAACAATAAGATCATCAAAACTAGTGTCACTTGTTTCAAATTGATCGTGGATTATTCAGGAATCATAAAACTTGTACAAAACCGATCAACATTGTGATATTTTTATCCATGTATTCTTGAAAATAATTAGTTACAAATTTGTGGATTTTCTTGACCACTTTCCATCCACCCCAAAACAAAATAAATAAATAAAGAATAAGTTCTACTATTCCATCCATGTGAGTCAGTATGACACTGGATAACTTGAAGAAGTCTCGCATGATCATTGTGACAGTAGTGTATGTTAGTCTCTTCTTAGACAACGTGCTCCTTACGGTGGTCGGTAAATACGAAAGGTTCTATTAATGTCCTATTATATTATTAATACCGGGTGCCTTATTTTAATATTTTTATCAATAAATTTTACCGATATAAATTACTGAACTAATGAAATTCATATTTTGTATTTTTTAAAACCCAATAAGGATAAGATAATATTGGATCATATTGTTAAATGAGACACTCGGTATATAAATATATACATTATACAAAATGTACAAACATCATGATGATATTTTTTCACACATTATCGAAAATATTCCTATACGAAGAAGTAACAAAAATAAATAGGATTTTTTTTTCAGTACCGATCATCCCAGATTATCTTTGTTCACTCGATGGAAAAAATGGCACAACTGGTATCGAAGATGAAAATGGGAGAGTTGGTTTTCTCCTTAGTTCGAAGGCTCTCGTCCAATTGATTTTAAATCCAACTGTTGGAAGTTTCACCGGTGCTTTAGGATACGCAAGACCTCTGTTTTTGGGCAATCTTTCTCTTTTATTGGCTGCACTTTGTAAGATCTTGCCTAACTAAAAATTCAGTTTTTTCGACGATTCAATATTACATCATATTATTGTTTTATTAAAAATTTAATCAAAATTCTCTTGTACAAGTTAGAATTGAATTAGATTATAACAATGTTGTCTCAATATTTTAATATTTCTATTTTAATAGTTCAATCAATTTTTGCAAATATTTATATCTCTCTTACAGTATTTGCATTTGGACAAACATATGAAATACTTTTCTTGGCAAGAAGTATACAAGGAATATCTTCAGCATGCATCGGTGTCTCTGGGATGTCCCTTGTAGCTTCTCAATATCCTGAAGAAGACAAAAGATCAAAGATCATGGGATTTGTTCTAGGAAGTATTGCCTTGGGTGTTCTTCTTGGATATCCAATAGGTTCTGTTCTTTACGATTTGGAAGGAAAAACGGCACCTTTTTTGTTGGTCTCCTCTTTCATCGTCATTTTGATATGTACAGGAATATATTTTGTTATCAGACGCTTGTGAATTTAGTTTATAACATCCTTTCTCTTCTTAATTCGTCTATTTCTTCAACAGGTTTACAGATATTAACATTGGATATTCAAACTGACATAGAAGTAAGTTTAATTAAACGATTTTAATTGTATCATCTTTGACACACACAATATTTGAATTAATAATTCTTTGATTACTTTAGTCATCTAATAATGAAACAAATTGGAGAGAACTTTTATCAGATCCATTTGTTATAATAATCGCTGGTGCAATTTGGTGTTCGACGTCACCAATGGCGATCTTGGAACCATGTTTACCAATTTGGTTACGTACCCACATCAAACCTAAGGTAAACGAAAACATTAAGATTACGAAAACAAAATATTTATTTAAATATTCCTATTTCTCCGTATAGAAATGGCAATTAGGAACAGTCTTTATACCAGACAGCGTAGGATATTTAATAGGAACAAACTTTTTCGGCATGATAGCCTATCGTTATGGACGCAGTACAGTCGCCATCTTGGCCATGCTCCTTGTTGGCATTTGCGCCATTTTGATACCATCAGCATTGACCATGTCGCAATTGATATTTCCACATTTTGGAATGGGTTTGGGTATTGGTATAGCTGATGCCGCTTTGGTACCATTGTTGGCCAGTTTAGTTGATCAAAATGGAAACTATGGTCCTGTTTATTCAATCCAACAGGTCGCAGTAAGCCTTGCTTATTTTCTAGGTAAGATTATCTTATATGCTTGCAAAACTTAAACAAACTTTTTTAATATTTTATCTTAATAACGGAACAAATTTCCTTCCAACAAGTTATATCCTAATTGAAAACTTTTCTTTGCGGGTTTTTTTTTTCCTTTTCTTTTCTTTTCTTTTCTATTTTATCGAAGGACCAATCATGGGTGGAGAGTTGGTAAGAGAAATTGGATTTAGATGGGTCATGAGGATTATAGGTGTTGCCAACATAATCTACTGTCCGATACTTTTATTTCTTGCTTTAAGAAAAAAAAGATCCTTATCGAAAGAGGATAAAGAGAAGGATTACGACACTTTTCATAAGGGTCTGATGAAATACGAAAAGTTTCAAAACATGGACGACGATCTTTGATGAGAAATTCAACGCTATTTAAATTCATTTTGGAAAATTCATTCACCGAATTAAATTGAAATAAGAAAAAACTGTAAAAAAAGAAAAATAAAAGAAGAAAATCATCAATCTCTTGGATTCTTAACACGGTATTACTATTAAAATTACACGACGTTGTAATACATTCGATGATCTCGTCATATATAATAAATTAAGAATATATTGTTTATAAATAATACAAATGAATTATATGGAAACTAAATCTATTGGTTGTACGTTAATCTTTAGTATAAATTAATAACAGACTTGCATTTAACAATTTTAATTTATAATAAAATTCTATGAAATATATTAATGACGTTAAAGGTTTATCATCGTCATTAAAAAACAATATCGTAGGCGAACAAAATTTTAGTATTTTACTAACACAAACACGCGTCTCCAAACGAACGTCGAAGTAAACCTATAACGTGTATCGTGTATTGACGACATTTATCGAACGCAAGAGGGATGGATGTCTTCTCTTTATTTAGGGTGGATAAAAAATAGAGGAGATATAAAATAAGATATAAAAAAAAAAAAAAAAAAGTAAAAGATAATAGAATACGTGGAACGGACGGGGATAATCCCTTCGTGGAAAATACATTGGCTACGCATGACTTATTCAAAATCAAATTTGGAATATCGAAATCGCGTTAATTGTATCTCCGTAAAATATAAAAAGAAACAAAAAAATTTAGAAAATATCATATATCTTGATTTATTTTAATATAAGAGTATGTGTGTGAGAGTCAATTTCTTCGTTTCTTATTATATCTCCTATCTCACGTTTTATCTAAATTTCCAATATTATTCTTTGTTCGAACAAAAAAAAAAAAAGAAATAGAAAGGGAAGGAAATAAAAAAAAAAAAAAAATCGAGACAATTTGAGAAAAAGAAAACATTCTTTGATTCATTGCGTATCAGTAAAGAAGAAACACGAGTATGCTCATTTATTTTCGAGACCTCCCCCTTCTTACCGTGATCCTTCTCCTCGTTTTTCTTTTTTTTTTTTTAATCGCAAACGAAAGAAGAGCCCGGTCGAGAGGATATGAAAAGGAAGAAAAAACGAGATGAAAGAGGAAAAAAATAAAATGAAGGAGGAACAGGAGTTGGGTCAACTGAAAGATAACAACAAAAACAAAAAAAAAACAAAAAAAAAGAAAGAAAAACGTTTTCTCAAAATCTCCAACGCGATTAGGAAATTAGAAAATAAATCACATTTTCTTTCCCTCTTATTTTTTTGGGGGAGGGGTTTTTTTTTTTTTTTTACTCACCCAATGTAATCTCAGGACGGCCTCATTTTCGGCGTTAATTTTCTTCCCCTCTTTATTTTCTTTTTTGTTTTTTTCTTTTTCCCCCATTCCGTTTAATGAAAAGTGACAAAAATTTGTTCGTTTTCTTTCTTTATTTTTTTTTTTTTTTATTTTGTTAACACCAAATATCCCCATAGTTAGAAGAGAAAAGACGTGACTCTCTATTTTCCAATTCCAAGAGTCAGCTTGGCCAGGATCCAAACAGGAAAACCCTCGGCGTTCATTTCTTCCTTGTTCCTGACAAAGTGTCCACCTACGTGGGCTCACTCGACTGTCGTATTTTATGCTCAGTAGCGAGAAACGACCCTCTTAAGGGTTGCAGCCCTCTAGAATCGAATGACGGAGTACACTTCTAACACGAAACGAGAGTTTTTCGATACTTGGAACAATGAACACTTTCTTAGTGCCCAATTACACAATTAATTAACGTCGTTATGAAATATATAAAAAGAAAAATTCATTGACAGAGAATGTACTTATACATTTTCTTACTAACGAACACTTTATAATTAAATCTTTTCTTATTTATTTATTTGAAATATATAAATTAAAATACGACGAATTTCAATAGATTTGTATATTTAATTAAAATTTTTGTAAAATATTTTTTCTTCAAATAAAATTCTATCGAATAAATAAAAATCATTTCGAGACTGAACAAATTTGATTTTTCCCATGAAAATTAATTAACGAGATTATCTACAAGAAAAAATTGTTTAATTTTGAGAAAGAAAACATAAGAAAAAAAAGAACACAAATAATATCACTGAGATAATTTAAACGATACATTTTATATAAATTATATCTTTCACAGATTTGATTTGATAATTATTATTGGCAAACAATTTTCAAGATAAAATCACGGAAAAAAGAAGATTCGATATGTCTCACAGTTAAACGAATTACCAAAATACATTCCCCTTTGTATACGAGAAAGAAACTAATCATTATAAAACTACCCTAAGACTATAAATAATCTTATTAACCGATCGAAGACCTTTCCTAATGAAAGTAGAGACTAATCTAATCTACTTAAAGAAAGACTTCGAATCATCGGCTAAATCTGATCTAAAAAGAAGGGGAGTGGGGAGTGGGGGAGAATAAAAACTTCCAAATCGATTGTACGCGTTAACGAAGACCAAATAAATAAATAAATAAATAAAACAAGAAAATTATATAAAAAAAAATCGATTGGAGGGATTGATTGTAAATTAAAGGAAAAAAGAAACAAAATTTCGTTAATGATTGATAGATATAAAAAACAAGTAGATTGGTTGTATGGTATTGGTAATGCAGAAGGAGGAAGAAAATAAGTATATAATAATAAAAAATAAAAAAAAAAAAAAAATAAATAATAAAAAAGAGATAAAATATATAAGAGAACGGTGGGGAGGAGGACGATGGAGATGATGTTGCCTGCTGATGCTGCTGATGATGCTGCTGCTGCTGCTGTGTCCGGGGAGCCGTGCTGCTCTCCTCCGTTCACTATCGATCTTTCAGCAGAGAAGCTCGACACGCGCGTTCCACGCAGAGTCGAACTAACACACACATACACATTCATACATATACATAAAACACCCACACGAGGTACACAAACACAGATGAACGATCGAAGCCGGTATCCTCCCTGCTTTATTCTTCCTCTCACTCACTCGTTCTATCTATCTATCTCTCTCTCTCTCTCTCTCTCCCTCTCTCTGTCTCTTGGGTTTAAGCTTCAGGGGTAGGTAGAGTAGTAGATATAGAATAGAATCTCTCTCTCTCGTATGTGTGTGTGTGTGTGTATTTTAGAGTGAGAGAGAAAGCGTAACACACCGGGCAAGCTCGATGTGTTTGAAGAACACCCATCGGTGGGTTGCCTTCAGTAAGCTTGGAGCTTTCGCTCGGTCCAGGCTCTATCCTCCGAGTGATCCTCTCTCTCTCTCTTTTTTCCTCTCTTTTACATTAATAAATTATTATCGTATATTAAACATATCCCTCTTCTTCTTCACCCACCAGCCCTTAATAAAAATTCAATAATATTTTATATTTGAAATATTATTAAGATAAAGAAAGATAACGCGAGAGTGTGTATGTGTGTGTGAGAGAGAGAGAGAGAGAGAGAGTAAGAGAAAGTGTGTGAGAGAGAGAGAGAGAGAGAAAAAGAGAGAGGGAGGGAAGGAGAATATATTTTTCGAAATGTCGAAAAATTTGGTGACAGTATGCGTTATCGTATTCGCGCCACCGGATCGTCGTCGAAAGAAGATGATCGATCATCGTTCTTTCCTCTTCCGACCTTGAGGTTAGAGTTACGAGAAAGAAAGAAAAAGAAAAAAGGGAAAGAAAGAGAGATAGAAACTTATTCAGTATAGGTGAACTTTAAAGAAGACAACTTTCGGCTAACGTGAAATATTCAATATGAATAATTTGCAGTATTGTGTTGTGTTGTGTTGTGTATGTGTGTGTGTATGTTGAAATAATTTATATCCGTTCATCGATTAAATGGGATTGTGAGAACTAAGTGATTGATCGTATTGCGAGAAATAACAATTATTAATAATAATAATAATAATAATAATAATAGTGACGATTATATTGTGATGATTTTAACGTTAGGATTTGATATGGGATTATTCCGGTTCGTTGAATCGAACGGTTTATAAAATGAGAGTTTACCAAAGCATGATTTATTAAATTCGTTAATGAAATTGTTAAAAATAATAAGAGAATAATAGATGACAGATAATATGTTAGAAAATGTCATCTTCGATCCGAGTTCAATCGACAGTACGTATTGACCAAGACACGTGTTGGAAGAATGCGGTACACGCGTTTCGCGAAATACTTGTCGCGAAATCGAGGATACATTTTATCGCTATTTCAATTACGATCTGATCATTCCCAATATTAATATTAATAATATTAATCGTAAAATGTGTTGTGAAAATATAATTGATTCGAATAGGGACGAAATTAAATGTGATTTTTAGGAATAACATTTGAAACAAAATCTATAGAGTTTCTGAAGTAATAGTAAATAAACTTTAATTTAAAGTGTGCGTTAAGTGTGTGTATGTATGTGCCTGTATATCTGTGAATGTGTATATATATATATATATAATTTTACACAAGTCGATTCAATCGAAAATCATTCGAAACGAACACAAACGATGCAATGGAACTGTAACAAGGTGGTTGTAGGTATACATTTTTATCACTGTACTTTGGTTATCATGCACGATCGATAAACCATATCTAAATTCTTTTTTTTTTTTCTTTTTAGATAGATACACATTTCCATACTGATTATGATAAGGATCAATGAAATTATATATTCAAGTTCATTATCATGATAGAATTTTTGTAATATAGAT
>NW_014569675.1:184237-215305 GCF_001313835.1 Polistes canadensis | reverse complement strand
TATAATATATAATATATTCTATATTAATAACAGGTAATCGCAAGAAAATTCACATACCTTTATAATCAATAGAGATAAATTATATTCAAATTTAGGAACGGTACGAAATTTCTTGGTTACTTAATATAATATATTTTCATTATGTTGATAAGAAAAAAAAGAACAAAATTAATAGGATTTTAAGGAAGTATAATTTAAAGAATATAATAAGCCGTCAACGCGTAGTTGTTATAGAAACAATAGGAAAAAATAAATATATTATATGTTTCTCATAATTTTTAATCAATTGACAATTAACTAAGAATTTCCGTAACTAGAGTCATTGCCCTTTGAATAAAAAGAAAAGGCAGGCTTATATAGGCTTATATATTCGTATGAAATTCGTATGAAACTCGTATGAGACAGCATCGAACTTACCACCCTTGCCACCCTTAAGGGGAGGGTTGAGAAATTTAAATGTCTTTCGTGAAAGCCGAGAGGATCTAGTCACCTTATCCCTCAGATATAGATTTCCCCATTTACTATTCTTTGCTTTCATCTCCTACATAAAATCCAATTGTATTGTATCTCTTTTCTTTTTTGTTATACAAAATTAAAAACAAAATATATATATAGAAAAATATTAATTTACAAATTAAACTTAGAATATCTAATTGATTTTAGGCAAGAAAATCAAGAAATAAATATATAAATACAATAACGAAGAGAATCTACTTAGACAAAAAAAAGGATCTACATTTACTTTTGAAAACGTTGTACTATTCGTTAATATAATTTATAATAGTTCAAATTACGTTAGAGATTAAGGAAATTACTCTAATGAAAGTCAGATTAACGAGGTACAGGTGAGATGGAGACTGAAGACGAAATGGATGAGGAATTATCGGGAGCTACGGAAATGGAGGTAACTATGTGTGTTTATATGCGTTAACAGGAATTTCCTGATGATTGGATTATCGTACGATGCCCGATTAACAGGTAAATCATAATAACAATCTTGGAAATTTTGAATCGATGAAGATCTCATCGAGAACATCGGAAAAAGGAAATGATAATAACGATCATTGTGAAATTAATATTCATGTGGAAACGAAAATTGATAGAGAAGAATCAAAATTATCTTTAAGTACAAGTATGAAGACTGAAATAAAGGAAAATGAGATCGCCAGGCTTTGTAGGAGCAAAAGGATCTCTTGTCAGGACACCATACACGAATACGACGAGGACGATGGCCTGACTATGAACAGAGTTGGAAGGTAACAATTAAGATTTTTTCTATAAAGTAGTAGTTTTTTTATTTTTATTTTTGGATTATCAGAAAAAGAGTGACAATTTTGTAGACAAATTTATAATTGTTGCGAACAACTTATTACAATTGTAATTTTTTATATAATAAATACAAAGTTAAATTATTATGTAAATTTAACAACAACAACAAAATGATCCCAGGATCAATTAATTATAAAAATATCATTATTATATTTTCCACTAATATAATATTTGTTAATATAGATTGTAGAAAAGATAATCTATCAAAAAATATATTCCGGTTTATAATTAAGACACACACACGAATAACTATTAATATATATTTTGAAATATGAAACAATATATAATTCAAATTAAATACGTGCATTGAATGCGTACAGATACCTGGAGGCTCATCCAGACCTAGTAGAAGCTTGGTTATACGAAAAAGCGAGTGTGGAATTACGACAACGATTGCAAATGCCAATATTGGAACGTACAACTTCTATTTCTAGTAAAGACCAGGAAGGTCTTTTGAGTCGAACCAAACGTAACAGCGTCACGTCCGATCTCTTTCAAACGTGGTTATCAACGAGTTCACCGGCTAAACGTAGCAGAAGTCCTAGCAGGTAAGAGTTCGACAAAAACAATAATAATAAAAAACAAAAATTAAATAATACATATAGAGCAACGGAAAAATTTCTTGTTAAATATTGATAATCATCAGAATTTTTGTTTTATAAATATTTCAAATCGAGATCAACGAAAGAGAAAGAGAAAGAGAGAGAGAGAGAGAGATAGTACCTTGAATTTTTAACGATAAATTATTCCAACCGGAATATCGTTCATCATAATATCCGACGTAGAAACGTTTAAATTAAAAGTTCATGGGGATCAGGTTACGTTCATAGAAGCGCGTAATAATTTCAAAGTTGATTTTATAACCGTGCGATAACTCATCCGTAGATTCATATCTTTGTTACCTCGTAATAATATCTCGAACACACGGTATGGGGATTTTAGGGCTTCTATATCGTTAATGGGTCGCCGAGAGGAACTCAATAGACTGGATGAAAGCGACCTATTTATGGAACTCATAAGGGACGTAGCGAACGAACTGGACATCAATGTACTTTGTCATAAAATTTTGGTCAATGTTGGATTACTTACTTATGCCGATCGAGGAAGTCTATTTCTTGCTAAAGGACCACTCGAGGACAGATATTTGGTAGCTAAACTTTTCGACGTAACACAAGATACGGAACTCGAGGAAGCTGTACAACGTGCAAAAAATGAAGAAATAAGGATACCTTTTGGCGTGGGTATTGCCGGTTACGTAGCTCAAACCAAGGAGATAATCAACATAAAGGATGCATACAAGGTTCGATGTGAGAAACCAAAAAAAGGGATTAGTATTTATTGTTTTTCTTTTTTTTCTTTTTGTAAATTTTATTAAACAGGTATATTATTATTATTTTATTGTAAATAACGCATGATAATATATTGATTTAGGAAGAAAATCTATAATGTTGATGATAACAATTATAGAAAATGTATGATTTTTAATATTAAAGTGTATCTATAATATTGAGAATATTTATCAAATGAAGAAAAGAAATTTAATTTATTATCCCAATTGTGTCGTCTAATTTTTGTAGAGATAATTTTTGATTAAAATCAAATTGTTATAAATTTATAGGATCCACGATTCAATAGTGCTATCGACATGCGTACGGGTTACAAGACAACACTTATCCTATCGATGCCAATTTGCAATTACGAAGGTGACGTTATTGGTGTCGCACAGATCATCAACAAGACCAATGGAAGCAACGAGTTTACCGAAAAGGACGTTGAAGTGTTTAAAAGGTAAATCAAAAAAAAAAAAAAGTAAAATGAATAATTTTTCAATCCAATTAGTTTAAAAAAAAAACAAAAAACCCCCCCAAAAAAAACAAATATCGTTCGTATTTTTTCTCCTTTAGATATTTAACCTTCTGTGGAATTGGTATTCAAAATGCACAACTATTCGAGTTATCTGTACAGGAATATAGAAGGAATCAAATTTTACTTAATCTAGCGAGGAATATATTCGAAGAACAAAACAATCTCGAGTGTTTGGTAACGAAAATTATGACGGAAGCGAAAGAGTTGCTGAAGTGCGAAAGATGTGCGGTTTATTTGCTCGATCTGGATTGCGGCGAGGCGGTAAATATATATATATAAAAAAAGAAATATATATATATATATATATACAAGGATAAAAATAAATCGTAAAATATAGGATCCTTATAAGGGAATAAAAAATCGGATAGATAAATAAGATTTTCTTTATTTCAGGGTCATCTCGAAAAGATCGTCGAGCGACCCGGTAAATCGATTCAAGAAAACAGAAAACCATTGTCCAGGAGAGAGGTAAGCAAGTACAATGGTACACGTATTCATGATTCTCGAGTCTCTGATCATTATCTTCCCTTTAACGACGGCACAGAGCAATAACATCGATATGGAGGATATCTTTCAGCAGCACGTAAGCCTTAGAAACTATTACGAAATTAACCCGAAATATATCTATGAGATAAATCTATTAATTGTTAATGGTAAAATACAAATGATACATACATACATATATATACGCGTGTAATATTTAACGAAAAGAAAATAGTTTGACACGATAATATATTCTATATGAACAAGAGAGATCATTAATGGGAACAAATGATTTCATTTATAAAGATATCTTCGTCTCGTAGAGTTCGAGCGAAAGCAATAAGTTCACTATGATGTTCGAAATGGATAACGAAACCCAAGAGGCACGGGTGTATCGACCAAGTTCCAATGATCTTTCCAGTCCGTTGGGTCAAATCGCAAGATACGTTGCAGTAACTGGACAAATTCTCAACATAGGAGATGTGGCTAGTTGGTTGAAGAAAGAAGTTGTGGAAACTGAGAAGGAACCAACTAAGAGTATCCTCTGTATGCCGATCGCCAATGGTCAAAGAATTATTATTGGTGTTGCCCAATTGATTAACAAGGTATTCTCTTTCAAGTAATAATTCATAATATTAATAATAATAATAATAATGAAAATCAAGATATTTATTAAACGAAATTATTTTCCTACGAACAGGATAATGGTTCATCCTTCACCGATTCGGACGTCTCCATTTTCGAAGCATTCGCAATATTTTGTGGGCTTGGTATACACAACACGCAAATGTACGAGTCAGCTTGCAAACTTATGGCAAAGCAAAAGGTCGCTTTGGAGTGTCTAAGTTATCACGCAACAGCCAACAACGACGATGCTTTGAAACTAACCACCGAAGCTATTCCATCTGCTGAAAAGTACAATCTTTACAGCTTCACGTTTACAGATTTTGACTTAACAGACGAGGACACCTGTAGAGCGACCTTAAGAATGTTCAAGCAATGCGATCTTATTCAAAAATTTCACATACCTTACGACATTCTTTGCAGGTGGACTTTAAGCGTGAAAAAAAATTACAGGTATAGACAATTTTTTAATTAATTATCCTTTTTTCTGATAAATCGAATTAATTTTTTTAATAAATCTTTTGTAGACCAGTAAAGTATCACAATTGGCGACACGCATTAAACGTAGCACAAACCATGTTTGCTATGTTGAAGACTGGTAAAATGGAACGGTTCATGACTGACCTTGAAATTCTTGGGCTACTGGTAGCCTGCCTCTGTCATGATCTTGATCATCGTGGTACGAACAATGCATTCCAAACGAAAACGGAATCCCCACTTGCCATATTATACTCAACAAGTACTATGGAACATCATCATTTCGATCAGTGTGTCATGATATTGAACTCGGACAGTAATAACATCTTTCAAAATCTTTCCATGGAAGATTATAGAAGAGTAATGAAGGTGGTTGAGAGTGCTATACTTTCAACGGATTTAGCCGTTTATTTTAAGAAAAAGAATCGTTTCATGGAATTGGTTGAGGAGGGTGAATTTGATTGGCAAAGCGAGGAAAAAAAGGAATGTTAGTATAATAAAACTAATATACTTTTTTTTTGTGTTTCCTCCCTTAATTATTGTATCAGAGCTGATTTTTTAATTGAGTATATAAATCCAACAGAGTATATATCTTTGTATCTAAGTATGTTGTTACAGAAAATATGTATTTACCATTTTAAAGGGGACCTTTGTGAGTATTTTTACGAAACGGCACGGTCGTGCTGACATTTAGTCGACAACGATAAATCGTTGAGTAAGTGTCGCATTTCTAAATTCTTAACCGTTATCAAACGTGCCGAGTAATAAATTTGTTTCAAATTTCTTTTGTTCTCTTGAGAACAATCGATATGATTCATAAAGCTTATGGGGATGTGCGAAAGAAAAATTAAGGTGTGATAGAAAGTTTAGAAATGTGATTGTGACAATTTACAACATTCACTTAACTACGCACCCCGTTGTTGACTAAAGGTTAGTACAATAATGTTAATTGACAAAGATACTTATAAAGGTTTCTTCCAAATGGTGTATACTTATTTTCTACAATAACGCATCCAGAATATTTTTCGTAAAAAAAATCTTGCACTTGTAAGTCATAATAAAATTTGTTTTAATTGTTGGCCAGTGTTATGCGGAATGATGATGACAGCGTGTGACGTGAGCGCGATAGCAAAACCATGGGAAATACAACATCGAGTAGCAAAATTGGTTGCCGACGAATTCTTCGATCAAGGTGATTTAGAACGGTTGCAGTTAAATCAGCAACCTGTAGCAATGATGGATCGAGAAAAAAGGGACGAGTTACCGCAAATGCAAGTTGGTTTTATCGACGTGATATGTATGCCGTTGTACAAGGTAATGACCGATACGTTTCCATGGATTATGCCACTTTACGAGGGTACCATGGAGAACAGAAAACACTGGCAAGATTTAGCAGAAAAAGTTGAAATGGGTTTGACTTGGATAGATCGTGATACGATCGAAGAACCGGTGGAAGAATTTGTTTCATTCGAACCAAAGGACATCGAGTTCACGTTGACAACCTTGAACTGTGCGCACGCCGATAAAAAGGATCAAGTTCAAGAAAAATCAGCATTGGCCAGATTCGCCTCGTTGAGAAAAGGTAGTCGTACATTGAGCAAAGGTGTCAGACAACGTTTGAGTAAATCACTTTACGTAAAGACTAATTCTGAGGACACCAGTAAAAGTAAAGTATTGATTTCCGAAAGAAAAAGTCGTAATAAACTTTGTCTTCTCATTTGACGGCTCACGTCCACAACTCTCGAGAGTATACCGGAATGATGATGTCTACAAAAACCCAACGACCCACCCACCCACCAAAACCACTTCAAAAAAAACAGCATCGTTTGTTTTAACGTTTCATTATCGATCGATGATCAACTGTCGATCATCGTTAACGATCAATGAATACAATGTGATTTCGTTTTATCGAGATGAACTACTCTACTAATCGTGAGTTTAAATGTCAGAATCAAAATAGAATAGAAACGAGAACGGACGCTAATTCGATTTGAACACAGTCGAATAGATAATTATCTCCTTTCCCTCTCTTTAATTCTTCCTAATCACTCATCGAATCCCAATTTAATTTTATGCTAAAAAATACATATGTGAAACTTTCTATAAAAATCATTAATTAAATAAGAGAAAGACTGCTGGACTCGTAATTTCTTTTTTTTCAAAATGGATACGTTGTGGAGAAAATTAAAAAAGAAAAAAGGAAAAAAAAAGGCAGTATATTCGTAGAGACTAGAAAATATACTTAGTCGAGATATGACTAGGTGTATATATGTATTACAACATACATACATACATACATACATACATACGTACCTACGTACATACAGACATACACACATAAATACATACATACGTGCACACATAATTAGGAAAATGAATGATCATTAAGTTAGGTCGACATATCGAGGTATATTTCGATATAACGTGAACGGAAAAAAAAGAAAAAAACGTAAAAGCATATTCTCATTCGATTTTGACAATCTTTTTGTATTATATATCTCGATATTCTTAAATAGGCTTTAGTCGAACGATGGGGGAAAAGTGATCGATATCGACTCGCAAAATAAAAAGTAAGAAAACGATAACAAATATATGTATGTGTTGGTGTGCGTTCTGTGTGCGTGTCTCTTATGATTTTGGACAAATTGATAAAAAAGAAAAGAAGATATTATTTGCAATTAATAACGACAAGAAATTTACGAAGTTTATCGATCGTTTCGAATATTTCCGAATTTTTATTTTAGAAACTCGAAAGATCGAGAGTAATTTAAAACTCGTTTTTCTCAACCTTCAAATTTAATTCCTTATCTATATTTCCGACAATTAAAAAGAATATGGAAAAATAATAACACGAAAGAATGAGAGAAATAAACATTATATGAATATAAAAGTAAATAAATAAATAAATAAATAAACATATAAAAAATGTGGGATATATCGGAAAAAGAAAAAAAAAAAAAGAAAAAAGAAACATCGAATCTTTTGTTGTAATTAATGATGCTCTCGCTTACGTGATTTAAAATGAAAAACAAAAGAAAACTTTTAAAAACGAACAACAAGGGGAGAAGTAAAAAAAATTGAAAAAGAAAAAAAAAAGAGAGAGAGATCAGTGTGAATAAATCGTCCGCGCTAGTGTATTAATTATTCTCATTAAAAAAAAAAAAGAAAAGAAAAGAAAATAATTATATGCACCGTTCTACCGATGCAACGAAAATTTCAAAACTATGTCCTTCACGCAAAACTGGTTTCTAATCTTTTTGATATAATTAAGAATGTGCATCATCATACCTGTTCGGGCATTGATGCACGAGATTAAATAAAAAAAAAAAGAAACACAAATTTCTGAATGTGGTCAAAAAGTTGAATTTAAAGATATATAAATAAGATGTATGTTACAAGTATACATGTATGTTTATGTACATATATACATGGTATCTGATTTTAATCGATCCGCGTGAAAATTTTTACAAAATTGTAATTTTAATTTGTTTCATTTTAATTTGAAGATTTTATTCGTTCGACATATTTAAATTAATTAATCGATTTAAATAGGAGATTTTGTATAGAAAACAGGACCGTATTTATACTGTTGGAGACCATAGGCGGCGCACCATTATTACGAGGCCTCGAAAGAACGATTATTAAAACTAATTAAATTTGTACAGTTTGTCTTCCTTATATAGTTTATTGAAAAAATAAAATTCGGCATTTCAATAATAACTTATTTAATAAATTTAATAAAATAAAAATAATATAACATTGCGTGTGTAGTATTTGAAAAACTAAAAAAAAAAAAGAACAGGAACAAATTAAAATAAATTGGTCTAAGTTAAAAAAAAAATAAATTAATAACTAACTAAGTTTATCTTCTGGATTTGTTTTTAACAAATATATTAGGCTGTTTTTTCAATCTTTTATTATTGCTCATTAGGGAATAAGATTAAACCCAACTTGCGCCTGATGTATTTTATTATTAAATGCGGCCCTAATAAATAAAGCAAAAAGTAGAAATAGAAATGATGACAACAAGAAAAAATTATCAAAAAACAATATCGAACAAGATCCTATATAAATTAAAAAATGTATACAAACAAAATAAGAAAAGAAAGATTTACATACGTAAGAGAATTTTCGCGTTATTATTTTCTTTTGTGTTTTATTATTAAAAACATTTAGAAATTACAATCCGGACTATAAGAATTTAGTCCCGTACAGTAATTGAATCATCGTTTGAAAAATTATTTTGGTCC
Source organism: Polistes canadensis (assembly GCF_001313835.1). NCBI lineage: Eukaryota > Metazoa > Arthropoda > Insecta > Hymenoptera > Vespidae > Polistes > Polistes canadensis. The sequence goes on along the minus strand of NW_014569675.1, from coordinate 206,276 downwards.
TACTATATTAAATTAAGTATAACAAACGGCTGCTTTTTCTTAATGTTCTTCGCATGGTCGTATTTATCGATCGACCGATTCGCTATATAAATATTTACAATTTTCTTTATTAACTTTATTTATTTCTTTTTTTTTTTCTTCTTCTTCTTCTTTCTGCTCCTCATTCTCATTTTCATTTTCATTTTCATTTTCATTTTTATGCAATATCGGACGTTGCATATAGAGGCGCAAAGAACGATTTTATTTATTTATTTATACATACATACATACATACATACAAACAGAAATGCATACATACATACATACATACATACATACATACATACATATATATATATATATATATACGTATATATATATATGTAGCATTAGTGGTATTGCGACGTTGAAAAAAGAGAAAAAATAAATGCGCGCACGCGGTAGAGCCTTTTATTTTCGAAAATACGGGAACGAAGACATTGACGACGACCAATCAAAGTCGTATTCCATTATCTAAATCTTTAGTTTAAAAATGTGCACCAGGAAGCCGTACGTGCGTCATGGCAGTGACACCATCCTTTTTTTTTTGTCCTCTCTTCTCGAAAATTAAAAAATAATACATACACACAAACAAACAAATATTTATACATACATACATACATACATATATATATATATATATATATATTCCTTTTGCAGCGTCGCATTATCACGCTATAATAATCTCTCGCCTTTCATTGTGATCAAGGATCAAGACGAGATCGTTCACAGCAGAATTATTGTGAATGAAAGATATTAAGAGTGAATAAGAAAAATAGAAAGGGAGATAGAAAGAAAAAAAAAAAAGAAAAAAATTAGAGTGAAAGAAAGAGAGAAAGAGAGAGAGAGAGAGAGAGAAACAGGCAGAAAGAAAAAGCATGATTTACAATCAGTGAGTAGGGGGAAGAGGGAAATTTGATATTATTCACATCAAATCAAAAGAAGATGAAACATTTTTTAAAATGATAAAGTAAAAATATCTTTTAAATTTATTGTAAATCATGCAAACGTTTCACCCCCATCTTCTTCCCCTCCTCCTCCTGTTTCTTTCTGCGTGCGAATTACATATAAATATATATATTTATAATTAAATGAACACTTCGCGAGAAAGAAAATATTTTATTGATCAAATTTATTATAAATCATGCCAGCCTCCTTCCCTCTATCCCTTTCCATCCTCACTACCACTCATTTCCCATCTCCTGCCTAAAGAAAGTTTTTATTTTTTGCTTTTTTTTTTTTTATCGTCGTCAATTTCTCTATATCGCTCTGCTTATTGCAAATAATATTATTTGAAATACAGGTGTATAACAACAGGACCGTATTTGTCATAAGGCGCAAACAACATTATAAATTTAGAAAATAGTCTAATATATTAGAATAAGAATCAAAGTCACACAAAAAAGAAAGATTTTTTGATAAAAATATTTATATATATATATATATGTATAAATGTTATTAAATTAAAATAAAATTTGTATTTTAATTACTCATGATGATGATGATGATAGTTGGTTGCGCCTAAAAATATTTACAAATATAAATACGGCCTTTTGGATAATAAAAAAATAACGCATTTCTTTTCTTTTCTCTCTCTCTCTCTCTTTGTCTCTCTAAAACAAAAAGTTATAACTCTATATTTTAATTCTTTTTTATCATTAAGTGCATAGGAATGATAAGAAAAATCGATGATCGTTAGAGCAGAAAAACTGGGTCCCATTCTTTTTTATTTCTTTTTTGTTTCTTTCCTCTTCTATTTTTTTTTAATTCTTTATCATCTTCTGCTTCGTTGCAATAAATATGATTTACAGTATTTATATATATATATATATTTTAATGTACTTTCCAATGAACAAACTAATTGTTGCTTCTTAAAATGGAAGAAAGGTAAGTGTATAATATATCGTACATCTCAATTATATATTATACTGCCTGCGAATATTTATTTATTTATAATTTTTATAACCGTTTTTTTCTTTTTCTTCTTTTTTTTTAACACACGATGATATCGACTTATAACCGCGGTATATAAATAATGATAAGGTACGACGTATAAAAGATTCCACGCATGATGTATCGTTGTTTCGTTTTGAGATCACTGTAACTTATATACGTAATCTATTGGTATAAAAAAAATATATATATATATATATATATATATAAAAAAAAAAAAAAAAAAAAAAAAAGCAAATCAAATCCCCCTCCCCCACCGAAAAAAGAAAAAAAAATTATTATTTACAGACGATTATTAGAGCCTTAAACTTAACAATCTTGCTAAACTAAAGAAAAAGAAAAAAAAAGGAAAAAGAAATATTAATAAAATGAAATAAAAAGAAAATCCTAGTCTCCCTGGCAATGGATCGAAATGCAAGATTTTTTATTTTGACAACGTAGAGACACCAATCCACATCGTGCATGCCATGCATTATGCTTCTTATCCTTGATCACAATGTCGTACATGTCAAAAGTCAACTTATTATAAATCTTACTTATATCACCTCAAAACCCAATTATTTATCTCTCTTTCTCTCTCTCGCTCTCTCTCTCTCTCACTCTCTTTCTCTCACTCTCTTTCTCTCATTTTTTTAGCCAATCCTTGGAGTTCTTAGCGCAATTAATTACCATGTGCCAGCAATTTCGACCAAATTTTATTATTTTATTATTATTACTATTATTATTATTATTATTATTAGTAGTAGTAGTAATAGTAGTAGTATTATTATTATTAGTATTATTATTATTATTATTACTATTATTATTTTCTTTTTCTCTTTTTATTTTTATTTATTTCTTATTTCTTTTTTCTTTTCTTTTTTTCCCTGTCCTCTCAAATTTCTTTTCACGAGAAGGAGTTTATTACGGCAAGTAAATCTCATTATTCATACATATGTATTTTAAAAAAAAATTAATGAAAAATGAGCCAGCTTGCATGTTTCATTATCCCAAAAAAAAGGAGAGAGAAAAATAAATTAAAGAGATTTATACTTTATGGAAGATATATATCTCCTTGTAGAGGAAAAACTTAGAGCTCCACTTATAATGCATATAAAGCTTGGAACGTATAAAGTCAAAGTCCTTTGACAGTAATCGATAAAAAATATTCAAAATGAAATTCAAACGTCTAAAATCTGTGGTTAATTTAATTTACTATAAACACAGATTAGAGTGTAGATTGCATTCATGAATATATCATCGAATAAATGCAGTCTGTAACCAGCTCTATATGCTAAATGATACACAAAACGGGATATGTTAATCATTTATGATCCGTTTTATATGGTCTTCTAATGTATGATTGTAAGAAGTTAAATGATTCTTGTTTAGTCTTATAGATTGCTTCGCGATTTATATCCATATGTTCTTTTTCATTCATTTATCGTAAAACGTAAAATAAATTTTCACACATGAATTTCTTGCCATAAAAAGGAGAAACTACGTATTTAAAAAAATAAAAAAGAAAAAAAAAAACAACAAAAAATAAATTAAAAAAAAATCAACGAATATTAAAAAATTTGTTTGTTTTACATTGAATCATAAGCTCTAAGAAAATGTTTCTTCAAATTTCACTTCTTTCCAAGTATAAATATACTTAGCGAATACTTTGATTTTTCGAGTAAACGTAAAGACTCTTGTGCTTCATAACTTAGAAGCAGTAATTCGTCCATTTGATATATACTTATGTTCGATAAACCTAAGTACACAGTTAGACTCGAAAGAGAGCTAAACCTTATTGCACATGAATTTTTCATTACAATAATTGTGCAAGGTGTATTTTAAAATCTTGCTAGTATTTTCTTTTTTTTCTTTTTTCTTTTATATGAAAAATTAATTATGCACGACCAACTTGAATTAATCAGAGCGCAGCATAATTGTGTCCAAAGACTTCCATCAGCGCATGTAGGTCGTTAATTCTGGCAATGCGGCAGAAATGCGCGGGTCACATGAAGAATTCCGTAGATCGGCTAACATGCAGTCACGATGCAGGTCTGTCTAATACAGAGATTTCTATTAGCCTGAGGCCACGGGTCGTTGGATCTGTTAACAATAATCCACGCGGCTTGTAAACTCTATCATTTTGTTCACAAACAAATTTTGCGACCTTTCGCAAGCACTTCTCGTAATGTGTTTCAGTGCATATAAAGATTAGATAACCAGTAAGGCAAGCAAGGCAGCCCTCACAGAAAGTTGAACAACTGGCGCGTTCTGCTTCCGCAAAGTAATTGTTCAACTGATTGATTGTATGCTCGAACGACTGTCTGTCCAGCTATATTTAAAAAAAAATATGTAGCACATATTTATAAGAACATAAAAAAAAAAAAAAAAGATAAGTCAAAATTTAAATATCTTTAAAAAACCAACAATAATATTTAGAAACGTATAATAAACTATGTGCATCCAAATATATTAAATATTCTACATGTTTAAAGTTAAAATTAAACTATAATAACAGTAACAGTAGTAGTAAGTAATAGTATTAATAATTACATACTGATATGCATAATAATATTACGTACTCTGCTTTCCAATTCTGTAGGAAACTGTGTTTGAAATTTAACCATTGTACCTTCGCTATAATCTCGTTGTATAAAAACTTTTTGACAGTTTTGAAGAGGCCCTCCACCCGTTTGACCTCTCCCCGCTGACATATCTTCCAAAGGAGTAAGGGCAGCGTGGTTGCCCTATAAATTATTATTTAACTTTATATACTTAATACATAGTATCACTTTTCATAGGAAACATTATAAATTATCTTTACACAGTGATTCAATTAAAACATTCTACGTGTACATATAGTTATATAGTTATACATACAGGTATATTTTTTACTCACAATATAGATAAAATATAAATGCAATTATTAATAAAAGCAACTTAATTACTTCATAAATGTTACCCTTTCTAACCATTAAAACCGCGCCCAATTATTTATTAAAGAAAGAAAATAGTAATCATTAAAACTTAATGAAATTATGTTAATTAAAAAGAAGAAATAATTGACGTGTCTCTCAAACGTATTACTTCCAATAAAAAAGAAGAGATAAATAAATAAAGTATATTCACAGATATAAATTTTTAGAAATTAAAAGTATGTAAGAAAAAGAAAAATGTGAATGGTAAAAAATGACAGACTTACCAATGGCATTTTGAGCTTCGTCTTGCTGGTTGTATAAAACCCTGGTAACGGAATCAAATTCAATTGTTTGATTGCACTTATGGTGAAAGAAACAAATTGGCTTATCACTGAAACTTAACGTAAACGTTTGAAAATTGGAGCAATTTTTACACTTTAACGAGTGGACGCACGATTCTGTCGCCATTAAACATGCGCGCGCAATTCATATTATTAAAATCCGTTCACACTGAGCGATACATTTACTTCATTCGTTTTCACAATTAATTGAAGAGAATGTGAAATAAAGATGATAGATAATTATTAATAATTTTAAATACACACACATATATATTTATATATGAATGTTTTACATTAATTATTAATTATCTTAAGATTATACTTTTTTCTTTATATTCACAATTAGATAGTAAGTTATTAAAGTATCACCACTATTACTATAAGTCACCAAATGACTTGCTTAAACAGTTTACTTTATTTTTGCGTGAAGAATGTTGGTATGAATATCGATATATCGATAGTAATATTTCGATAATCGAAAGTTATGGTATTTCCCTATTTTATTTAAAATTATCGGGATATGACATTTATCACATTCAGTTCATAATATTTCTACGAGTTCTTTTGTCTAATTTATACTTGTGCGGAACTTTATGCATGTGTCGTACTTGATTAAGCACGAGTTTTGCGTAAAATAAATTCTAAAATTTTATTTAATTAAGAATTAAATATATTGTTTGTTTTTTTTTCAATAAAGTAATTAATATAATCGCAGATTATATTAAAAAGTAAAAAAGTATGGCTTATTTTCAATCTAATGTTGAAAAAACAGAAAATATCACGTAAGAAACATTAAAATATAATATTATTATGCAAGGTACTATTTTATATAATATTATTAATTTTACAGAAAACCAGAGGAGTACAGACTTTATGTAACTAATATACCTCCGGAGTTGAACGAGGTTTTTTATTTCAATTATTTTTTAATTTATTTATTAAATTTTATTCTTTTATTTATTTAGTTATTTATGAATATTAATATTTTCATTTATTTATATCAAGAGTATTTTATTTTTAATTTATATGTATATTATATAATTATTATTATTATATTTTAGAATGGCATTCGACAAATTTTTGATCATTTTGGTGAAGTTAGTAGCATTTTTTGTCTTCCATATGCATCATGGGCTTATATTACATATACAAAATTTAGTGCAGCTGAATATGCTATAAGGAATCTTCACGATACACCACCATTATGTTTAAAAATATCATTTAGTAAAAAAATGAAATCTGTTGATCAAAGCGAGAAGATACTGTGCAACCAAAAATCTCAAGCAACTTGTAAAAATTCAGTTTTAGATCATCAACCTCATGAAACGGCAAAGTAAGTTGCTTTAACAACTTAAGTACTTATTATATATACTATAAGTTTAATAAATATAAAATTTATATATAGTATAGAAACTATGGAATTACCAAACTATAGTAATATACTTCATAAATATAGTTATCAATCTAAAATACCTATTGATATGCATCATACAGCTGATGGTTTGTTGTATCCAGTACCTATGGATCATCATTTATTTGATCCATATGAAAGTACAAAATCTTTAGATTATAAAAATACATTATGGACAAGGTTTGTTTATATTTGGTTGTGCTAATGCTAAATGATATTTTAAATTAGTCAATATATTTTATTATAGGGACAGAGTAACTGTAACGCGTGATGGAAAACGACATGTTTCTCTTGGACGTGGTTATAGCTTGTATGAGATATCTGAACCACATTCTTCGACCAAGACACTGACTACACAAATTTCTGAGAAACGTAGTAATGTAATAATCGTTGCTTTTATTGTATATTTGTTGTATAGGATTTTATTTAATGAGTATATTTCTTTCTTCGTTTATTATAGGATTTCTATGAACATGGTCAAGATAGTTTAAAAGAAAAATTAGAAATATGCGTACGCTGTGACAAAGTAACAGCTGTGAAATGCGGAAAATGTTATTCTTTTTACTGTAGCAAACAATGTCAAATAGTAGATTGGCCAAATCATAAAATTAAATGTCAACAAATTTCGTCAGTATATTACAAAAATAAATATAAAAATAAAAATAAAAAATTTGTTATCTGAATCTTATCAATCTTATTAAAGTTTCTTCTTTATTTTTACAGCATACTGGCAGAAGATATTAAATCTTTATCGACATCAAGTAGTGAAAATCAAATTGAAGTAACAAACTTAAATCCAACTCAGAAACAATTACGTCGCCCAAAAGTACAATCTTTAATTAATTCAAATCTAGAGAGCATAAATAACCAGTGTATGAAAGATAAAAAACCGGAAAGTTTAATGAAACTAAACGAAAATAATTCTCAAATTAATGTCATGCACAAGAATGATAAAATAAAAGATAAAGAATACAAATTGGATGTAACTGAAAAAGAAGTCCAAAATAATTTTAAAATAAAAACTCGAGAACAAAAAATATTTTATAAAAACACATTTTTATCAACCGCAAAAATTACGGAAGTTATAATTTTAGAGTTTACACAAGGAAAAGATTTTTGGGTACGTAAACTAGATCAAGATAAAATATATCATAATATGATAATGGAATTGCAAATTATAATTCAGAAAATGCCTAAAATTAACCCAATTATTGGTAATATATATGGTTACAAATTTAATAATATATGGCACAGGGCAAAGATAATGTCTTTGAATCCAACAAACATATTTTTTATTGATCTTGGTATTACTGAGACAGTTAAAGTAAATGAATTTCGTGAGATAAGCGATTTTAAGACTATGTTGCCATTTGCAGGAAAAATATGTTTACATAAAAATGCATCAATGAAGTATGAAAATTTAAAAAAACATCAAATTATAGCTGTAAAAGCTATTAATCAGAATGAGAATGTGACTTTTGTAGACGTTATAAGTGAAATTAATAACACAAGCCCAAACAAATCTTCAAAGCTCAAAACGCAATTAACAGTTAAAAGTTCTACAAACTCTACTTATAATAATGAAAATATTTGCAAAACTACCTCCAATTTTTCTTTGAATACTAATGAAAAAACAAATAAAAGTGAGGATAAGAAAAATAATTATTCTCCAAATGGCAAGAACATATATGAAAATAAAAACGAGAATAAAGCAATACCACGTCACTTATCAAATGTGATAAACTTATTATCAAAAGATGTATATGGATTTTTAAAAGTTAATACGGTACTTGATAACAACATTTATGGAATTACCCTTTTACCGAACAATTTGATCGCAGAATATCAACAAATTATGACAAAATTACCTGAAAAATGTAACTCTATGAAATTAAATTACGAATATAAGTAAGTTTTATAAATAGAAATGTTGTTAATACATATTTTTCTTACTTTAATGTACACACTTAATCAACACGCTTATTTATTCTCTAACTTTTCAGGCCAAATATTGGAGATTTAGCATGTGGCCTAGGAGGAGAGGTCAATGATTGGCATAGAGGTTATGTGATAACTCTAAATCCAAAAATACAGTTTGCTGTAATAGATAAAGCGGAAATAATACCAGTTCAGAAAATTGTACCTTATCCTGATGAATTTCCTAATAAATGCACATTTGGTGTGATCTGCAAAATAAGTACAAACGATATCGAATTAGTAGTAAGTGTATAAATCTTATTATTTATTATACTTATATATTTTACTGATTAATACTTACATTCGTTTCATGAATTACAGATAAGTAATTATTACGAATATAAAGTAATAAATAATGAGAATGAAATCAGTATTGAAATTAAATTAAACAATAGAAATAAAGTAGAAGGTATTTTAAAACCATGGGAGCCAAGACTTAAACCAAGTAATATTCAATGCTTTAAATTGAAAAGCAAGTCCAAGGTTTGAGTTTTATTAAAAGAACAGAATATCATTGTTTTATAAACACTATATTAGAACAATTATTGTTTTATAGGTTTGCATCAGTTCTTATTTAAATCAATCTATCATGTTTGTTCGCTCTCTGGATACAGAAGACTCAGAAGAATTTAATAAACTCATGCAAAAAATTGCAAAATATGCTCTATTTGGTATATTCTTAAATTATCGAAACTTAAAAAAACATTTATTTTTTATATTTTGCGATTAATATTTTGGTTATTTTTAACATTTGTTTCTTTCAGCTGCATATCTCAAAGAACCTCCAGTTGTGGGAGAAATAATAATATCACAGTACATTGACAATAATTTTTATCGTGCAATTGTTACAAAAATACAGGGGGAAGAAGCAATCGTTACTTATATAGATTTTGGAAATTCTGAAAAAACGTCATGGAGAAAATTACAAGTATTACCTGACGACTTAAAATCGGTAATAAAAGAATTTTCATTTGTATATATATCATTTTTTATTATTATAATAATTAATAAATACCTTTATCTCACCATGCGCGCAGCATCAATCATGTGTCACAAAAATTCTTTTAAAAGATATACCAACCAATGTTATTATGACCGAAGAAGTGTCAAATTATCTTAATGATTTAGTAGGTAAAGAAGTACCTTTAAAATGTGAATTTAATGGTATACCTTGTAAAGATGGTGTACATTTAATTATGTCAAATGGAGAAAGTATTAATGACAAAATTAAACAATTGCTTATACCAAATTGGAAAATAGAAGAAGGTAATGTGTGTCTCTTGTTTATTATCAAATGTGTGATTTATAATGAAATTATATTTTCATATAAAAATAATTGACATTATAGATAAAACGGTTTACACGATTAATAATATAGACGTGTTTCCTTTGGGAAATATTGGTGATACCGTCAAAGTTGTGATTTTAAGTGTAATCGAAAAGGATTTTGAATATTTCATGTGTCTTCTAGATTTAGAACTGATTACACATGTTCATAACATTTTGCCAAAATTGGTACATCTTCAAACATTTATTTCTATAATCTTATATTTTCACGAAAATATATATATATAATATATAATGTACATTATCTCTTAGATGAAAGAATACTGCGAACATACAGAGTATTATATTCCCCGAGAAAATGAATTATGTATAGGCTTATACAAAAATAATTGGTATCGTGCAATATGTTTAACTATAAGCGAATCAAAAGATACAGTTTTTTTATTTTATATTGATTATGGAAACTATGAAGAAGTTTTTCACCAAAATATTAGACCAATGACAAGTGACTTTTTAAAGCCTTCTTGTCTTGCAAATATGTGTACTCTTGTTAGTAAGTATTACATTTATAAATATACATAAGTGTATATGATAAGAATCTACTTTTAATCGGCAAAATAAATCTTCACGTTTGTATTATTTCTTTTATCAGATTTACTTCCAGAAGGAAAAAATGGATCTTATTCTCCTAAAGCATTAAAAAGAATCTCAGAATTGGTTAAAGCTGATGAAATTTACCAAGCTAAAATCATTGATTTGGATAAAGATGGAAATTATAAGATTGAACTTCCAGATGTTCGTCGTAAATTAATTGAAGAAAACTTAATACCATCTTCTTAAAAATATATCATTACGTTTATGTTATTATTAAGTACAATAGAGAAAATTCAGTGCCTTAATATTTAATTCAATGCATCAAAATCCTTATTTTTTTTTTTTTGTCAAGAAATTCAGCAGTTATCTGAAAGATGGATCAAAGTTATCGAAAATAATAGATATATGATTACTTTATTAGTAATATAAGTAATATATTTTAATATATATGACAAAAATTTTGATTTTTTAATTTAGATAAAATAATGAAGAGCGCAGTTCTATTTTTTTTAATAAATAATAAATTTGTTATTGTATGTGAAGGATAGTATAACATAAAAAATATAAGAGAATGAAAGGATTATCTCCATTTTATTCATCAATGTATTTAAGAAACTAAATCGCTCTTAATGATGAAAAGTGACCATTTCTTTAAACTTTATTTTAAAAAATGATCTAACTTCAAATTTTTGTTTTTTTTATTTTAATCATTCTTAGTTCTTTCATTTAAAAAAAATATATATATATTTTTGAAATGAATGATTAATTTTCAAAAAAAAAAAATCTAACAAGTATATATATTTTTATAAGAAATCAAATTTATTTGCTGTCACATATTTCAAACTGCATTTGTGCAAATTTATTGCTTATCAAATAAGTCAATATAGTTTAATAAAAATAAAATGGGAATGAAACACTAGAGGTCTCTAGTTGATTATCTTGTTCTTATCACGCACAAAATATAATTACAACTTAACAATCCTAACCTTTTTTAATGTGTTATATTAGATGACAATCGATCTTAATTGTGTATTATTTCATTAAAATAAGAAAAAAAGGCTTCCGATAAAGGAGAGAAATAATGAATGTTCAAATAAGGTTTCCTTACGAGGGTTTATTACACAAATATACAAATGCGATGAAAGGATGGCAGTATCGCTGGTTTATTCTTAGTCCTGAAACTGGTGAATTACATTATTTTCTTAGTGAATCCGAGAAAAATCAACGACCACGTTGTTCCATATATTTAGCTGGTGCAGTTATAGCACCTAGTGATGAAGACTCCAATACTTTCACTGTTAATTCTGCCACAGGTAAACTTTTTTATTGAAAATGTTTTCCTTAAAGAGAATTAACATATAATATAATTATATTATTAATCAATTTGATTTTTCTATGACTAATGAAGGAGATATGATAAAATTAAGAGCTACTGATGCTAGAGCACGACAGGAATGGGTAGACAAACTGAGAGCGGTTACAGAAATGTATACAAGAGCGATAGCTAGTAGTCATCCTCCTTTACCGCCAAGAGAACATTCCACTAATGCCAGCAGAAATCCTGTTGCCAAATTAGAAGTCCTTGATGCATTCGCTAATTGCCAGGAACAATTAAGAAAAGTTGAAAAGCATAATGCTGCGTTGGCACAATCCATTGAAAATTCTAGTATGAATTTAGACTCAGATTTATTAGTCCTTAAAGCTATGGCTCATACAACGTTACATACATTAAATCAATGCCTTAATATATTATACCAATGAAATAATACTCTTCGAGAGAGATGTTTTAAAAAAAAAAAACACTTGATACGCAAATATTCATTCAATGATTCTCTTCCTCGTGTAGGAATATATTCAAGCATATCTAATACATTTCATTTTATTTCCATTTTATACTCTTTCATTTTAAATAAGTCTGTTTACTTATTGATAGTGTATAAATCAAAAGAAAAAGTTCTTCCAAGACAAGTTCTAATAAAAAGTTGATGAGATCTCTTATTAATCCTTTTTACATTAAGCACCATTTACATCGTTTACAATACACATTTCTATATTTATCTCATTCATTTTTATGAGCTTTAATAATTAAAATTATACGTATTCTTCATGCTTTATTCAAGTATTGAAATAATATTTAAAAAAATAAATTCAGATACTTGGTTTAGTAGCACAGCAAATATATATATGCATTATAATGCATTATAAAGAAATAAGTAATAAAGAAAGTAAAGAAATGTTGCCTTTCTTGTCTATAAGCAAGCAGCTGGTTAAATAGGCACATTTATGAAAATATTACCAAATTTGAAATAATGTAGAATAAATATAATCTGAACGCTCATGATATTAAGAAAGGAACATATCGTTATAAACAAAAAAAGAAAAAAACCTAAATTAATACATCTAAAACCTAATTAATACATCTGATGATCGCATAAGTATTTGAGTAGAGTAAAAATAATCTATATCGATCATCGTACAATTGTAGAATGTAAACATCAATGTCAAGGACGAACAATTAGGTGAAGGTAAACTAGTCAGTTAAACTCTCATTTCGCTCGTAACTTTAACATAGTGATTTTCAATATAGAATAAGAGAAACGTGCTGGTAATATTTTGAAGAAGAATTCAAATTTTTTTCCTGTGAAAATAAATTGAAAAGTAAAGAAAAAGAAAGGCATTACTATAATTAATTCTCTTTATCAATAAAAAAGGAAATACGCTGCCATAATAAAGAAATATTTTTGAAATTTTTGAATGAAGACTATAAAAATAATTGAAAATAATGTCTGACTCGGTCGACAAAGATATGTTCTTTGAAGCAGCTGGTGTGAAAATTACAGACAAAACGCTTGAATCTTCGGTTAAGATTATCGTTTTACAATTTGACAATACAAATGACCCATCCTCGAAAAATAATAAATCTTCATGTGGATTTCATTTGACTAAAACTATGTGGGATGCTTATCCCTGGGTAGCATTCGTCGAACATGAAAGTATCGCTAATCGAGCAGGATTAAGGTATATTTTTAAAATACACAAACATATATATATATATCACTATTTTTATTTTTAATAAATTAAAAAAATAATACTTTAAAAAAAATTATTTTTCTAATAAAATATAATTAGATGTGTAAGTCATATGATTTCTATAAAGGAACTATGACTTAATCACTCGTAATAAATTATAGAACCTGATAGTATAGATTATTGTCTGTTATATATGATCATATAGTTATAGAATCAAATAATCGATAGAAAGTATAACACATTTATTCTTTATTAATTTTTAACAAAATAATATATGTATTCTTTCGTAGACCAGGTGATTGCTTACTTAACATTGATGGTACCGATGTGTTGGGTTTAAAAATAAAAGATATTGCCGTTTTCATAAATGAAAGAAAAGATAGAAATAATATAAATCTTCGTATTTGGAGATATGTGTCTAACTTTTCAGAAAATGAAAATATTGGTACAGCTTGGAGAAGACCACTTCCAGAAATAGTTTCTAAATTTGCTAACGTGTTTTCAGAATGTGTAAGTTTTATCATTTTTTTTTATCACGCGCTGTTCTTAAAATTGTAAAATTATGCAAAAGAATTATTTTTAAGAGAATAAATAATTATAATAAGTTTACATTTATCTATTTTTTTTTATTTGTAAAAAATTTTAGTTACGCTGCTTAGAATGTCCAGTTTGTTTGGAACGTGCAACATCACCAGTTTCACAATGTATTAATGGTCATATACTTTGTTTTAAATGTAAACAAAAAACGTCAAAATGTCCTATTTGTAGAGTGCGACTTGGCCAGGGTCGTTGTCTCCTTGCCGAAAAGATTTGGAAAATTATTTTTGATATTTTTGATACGAATCACGAAATTGAAAAATATACTAAATCGTCCAATAAAAATCTTACAGAATATTTGTTTGGAAATCTTAGTAAATTGAATATAACAAAAACAAATCAGAAGAATACCAATGTCCCTTTAAAATTAAAACGATCATTATTAACTAAATTGTTTCATGGTAATGTAGAAAAAGCTGTTTCTACAGAAAATCTTGCAACAGTATCACAGAGAAACAATGAATTATCAAGATTAGAACCTTATAATGTCAGCAATAATAGTAATTCAAATAGATTGACCTTAAACGATCGACAAAAATCAGCAAGCACCAGTCAACTTTCGTTAAGAAATGTAAACCGTGAAATGGATAACAACCATGAATTACAAACGAATATTACCGTTCAAACCAGGAGCTTAAACTTAAATTGGAATTTAATTTTTGATGGATTAAATTCTTCAATAATTGACAGACGGCTATCTTGTCCATTTTATATACAGAAAAATTGTGAAATTGTTTTAAAAATAACTAAGTTAGTGGATCATCTAATCATGTGTCATAATAGTAAAATAATTCATATTCGTGGTGGAAGAATTAAACTACATATTCCATCACCCTATGGACCCAATGATGTCTTTCTGATGCATTATATGAACAATATGTTTTTTCTTCAGGTATATTATTATTTATTTGTAATAATCGAATATATTTGATACATTGTATATATATATTCTTTCCCCTCCTTCCTTGTATAGATAGAAAAAGGCTTTATATGGATGATAGATGTATTAGAAACTAATATGAATTTGAAATGGACTGTAAGTGCAACGGGATGTTCTAATACAGAAGTTGTGTGTACTAGAAAAATGGTAAAAATTAAACACCCTATGGTACGTTTACCAAAACATATCGTATTTTTACCAGAAATCCTTGCAATAAATACAATCGATGTTAAAATTATTGAAAATGAAAACGAATTAGGAATATGTAAAACATAAATTTAAAAAAGGTAATAATATTTATTATCGATTATTATGTAGTGAGTACATGCATACGTATGTGTGTATAAAAGTACGATTAAGCATAAAGAAAAAATGCATTAAAATATTGTATGAATGTTGTCATCATTTTAACAAATATTTGAAATAAAAAATAAAAGATATGAATTGTATGAATAAAGTTATTATCATTTTTGTCTTCTTAAAATATCAAATGTTATTATTTAGACATCGTTATGTATATTTATTATTTAAAATTTTGTATATCTTACGATTACAACAATGATTAAATTTATAGTAACACTTTTTCTTTTAATGTTTCATTTAAAATTTTTAATTAAAAAGTTATGGCATTTTATGTAATATGCTATCCATATAAGGTTTAAAAAATTCTACTTGTCCCGTTCGCGAAGCTTGACCAGCCATAACATCATGAGCATATTTCATGACCGCTAAATAATTTTCTTTGCCAACAACGTTTAGTTGAATATTATAAACATGTGTATCACATGATGGTAAAATAACCTTTTTACTTGGAGTAACTGTACGTTTTCTTTTATTGGAACCAGATACATCATTTGTGGTTCCATTTTCCTCTTTTTCTTTGTCTCTCTTAGGACAACTACAAACTCTAACTAGTAATTTACGACGTCCAAGGACACTATACTGACTATCTTCTAATGTGAAAACTAGTTCTGTTGGTCTACGATTCATCCCAGATGTACAACTATTCTTACAAAAGAATTGAAAATACAATTGAACATATTGTGAACCAACTTGTGGTGTACGCAATGGTGTAATCACAGACAAATGATCGTTATTATTTTCATATATGCTTGATGGCTCTGAACAACGAACCACATGCTTAATTATTCTAGGATTTATATCTTGATTGCTGGGATTTGATAAGGCCATATGATTGTGGCATCTATGTACAGGATCATTTCTGTATTGATCCAAACTAAATACCATAGAAGTACGCAGATATAAGCCATCCACAGGTGGGTCCCATTTGAATCGTATAGGTAAGGTTTGTTCCATATTGATATATACTTTTTTAAGACTTTGAGAGTACTGTACAAAAAAAAGATAGAAAACAATCTATAAGTACAGGTTTTAAAACATTTGACGTGATAATCCTATAAAAATGTGCTAACTACTTTCATTTTATAGAAATTATATTGCTTTTATAAAATAAATTTGCATTTATACAATATTTTTTACGACACACAACTCTTACATAAACAATTCTATGCCCACAAAATCTTCAAATGGATACACATTACTCTATAAATCTATAGTGTTCAAACAAAATATCTTACTTTGTTCTTCTTCTCAGTGCTTTGTAAGTTTTGTAATTGTATATTGAAGACATTATCAGAGTATTCCATCTGAGCATTATTGTAACTGCAATAAAAACTTGCAAAAAAATCATTATTCAACACCGGAAAGAAGCAGAATTAATCTACAAGGAGGAATATATTACATTAATAAGAAAAAAAATATTCGAAAGACAAAAAATAAAACAAAAAATTTTATTCCAAGATAAAGCTTTAAATTTATAAAAGTTAATAAAACTTGATAAAACTATAAGTCAAATTTTATAATGGCAAATAAATATATTTGACGAGAGAGCATAAATGTTCTAATTTATTAATTGTAATAAACCATAGTATAAATTCTATCGCAAGTCAATAAAAAATGATGAATTGTATTTTTAAGTAATATATAATTTTAATTAATATTATAAACTAAAATATATTAAAAGACACAACATTACAACTCAGAATGAAATTGAAGATTTTGAAATAATCACACTTTCGTGTACTATTGTAGAGTAAAACTCGTATTAAATAACCAATGATAAAATAAGAATGCATGGACAAAAAGAAAACGGATAAATGATTCATAATAAAGTTGATAATATAAATGCAAACAAAATATTTGAAGCACCTTAAAATAATGTTAATGTAACACTTATATTATAAACAATTTTTGGCATATATTTCATATTATATGCAATAAATAAATAATGAAATTAATACACTCACCATCAAATTTTTTGATGTATTTTGATTTGGTAAAAGCAATTGAAACTTGAGATGGCCTGGAAATTCTTCATTTGATGGAATATCACATCTTGAGTTAAACTGATCTATATTCAAACCCTCCAATGAATTTTCTTGATTTGAATAATCGTGTTTAATAAATTTTGGTTCTTGTATGTCTTCCAGATCAAATAGAGTTAAACCCTTTTCCCTGTACAATTAGAAACAAACAATTTATATATATATATATGTATAATTCGTCTAAATTTAGTGCATTAGTACGCATAGATTTCATTTATACAATAAATATTAAAAGAAAAATATTTAAATTAAACTTAGAATACAAATTGGATATCATTATATTAAAAACTAGATGAGCATAGAAATAAATAATCCACGTTTTGAAATTATGAACAACGATGATATTATTTCATTTGTGTTTAAGATAAGTACTAATCCAAAAGGTCAGTATAAGTGAAGATATAACGGAATAATAGTACCATTTCAATGCAGCGAAATTGAAAAGGCATTAAATTGTCTTGGTATGGATAAAACATCAAAATTAAATAAATGCCGTATAAATGTTCATACTGGAGAGAATTCACAATTTGGCAATATCTAAGAATGTTTAATTTTTTATATTAACCTTTCCTTGTTATTCGATATGCATTCGCTAATTTATAAACCATTCAGATAAAAAAATTGCTTAATTTTTAATCGATATATGTTTTCTGAATTAAATTTAGTGTTCCTTATTTCATTTTAAGATAACTAAATTAAATATTATCTCAGTTTTCTTTTAGACAATAATTTAAGGAATGTATTTATCGTGTAAGAAAAGAGTTTGAGTCATATAGTAAATTATGTAATATTTATTACAAAAATTTAACACAAAAGACTAACTATTCCACCCACAATGGAAGACAAAAAGAAAAAGATCTTTAAGAAATATAAATTAATTTGTGGAACTGTGTGTGTTTTGTTAAAAAAAATAATATTAAATGTTTATATATAAATATATAGTTTTACATTAATAATCATATATATATATGATGTATGTGTATATGATATATATGATTATATATATGATTATTATTAGTAAATATTGTGCGAAATTTTTTACTACGTAATTTAAGTCAATGGATTATACACAATTATTTACCTTGCTTCCTGCTGTATTTGATCAAACGTAGCTTCATCGATTAAGTCTGAGTCTCGGTAATCATCATATTCATTTAAATTTGACATTTTTATTGAAATTATATCTATTAATCACAAACCGATAGTCAAACATCAAACTGCCTTGGCAATTATATAGACGCCATATGCAATCATAAAATTCTTTGTCCTGTGATGTTTAATAATAAAAAAACCGGCTCCAAAATCTCTGAAAGATAATTGGTTCAATTTAACATCTACCTATTTTAGAAGTATATACTTACACGTGATTGGAGTAGATAATTTAAATGTCACCAATCAACTAATGATAAATTCGCGCTGCAACACAGTAGGTGTGGTTAAGTAAATTTAGCGGTAAATTTAAAAAAAGGAAAATATTGTAAGTTTAGTATTAGATCGGTGATTGGTTATAATCCAACTCCACGATTGAAAAGTGCGAGGTCATTACCAATAATAGACTCTTATAATTCGATGCACTACTGCTATCTGGTAATGAAATTTGGAAAATACTTTAAATCGACTTTGAAAAATTTAAAATGAAATTTATTTGTAATTATGGATAGTTTCTAGATTTCTTTTAAATAGTTTTATTCCAAAACAATTAATTTAACAAGAGACGAATTAATTTATTTATTTTGAAGTAACCATCAAACGAAAAAAAATGTCTATTACTTCATGCAAATTGTGGCAAAATGTCTTTAACTTTGAATATCGTTTTACATCAATATTATGATTAGCTTATCAACAAAAAAATGAAATTCAAATTTAATTAAATATATTAAAAAATATACGAGGTATGACATATTATTTGTTGCTACACATCTAATTTATTATTTAATACTTTAAGACATTATGAATGATTCGTTACAGTCATTACAAACACAACACTATATATATATATATAATGATTTTAAAATTTAATTTATAATAAATAATAAAATGACATCAGTACCACCAGTAAAGACCGAAGTGACGAACAAAGTAAGAGATTTGGATGTTAAATATGGAGAAATGTCAAATAAAAAATTAACAGTACTGGAGTCTCATGGATATGCTATTGGAAACGTAATTGGTGTGGGCTCTTATGCGACAGTCAAAGTAGATAATTTTCACATTTAATATATTCACATATCACAAAGGAATAATATATAATAAATAACATGTATAATAAATTTGTATACAGGTTGCAAAGTCAGAACGGCACAATTGTCGGGTAGCTATAAAAATAATTTCAAAATTTCAGGCACCAGGTGATTACTTAAAAAAATTCTTGCCACGTGAAATCGAGGTTGTTAAAGGATTGAAACATCCTAATTTAATTCGTTTTTTGCAAGCTATTGAAACAACGCATCGGTTAGTAAAAGGCTTTTTAAAATATATTAATATTCATATTAAGTAATAAACTAGTTCTTGTAAACAATGTTTTATTAACAAAAAGGGTGTATATAATAATGGAATATGCAGAAAATGGTAGTTTACTTGACATCATAAGACGCGATACTTATATCGATGAAAGTCGTAGTCGTAAATGGTTTCGTCAACTTCTTGATGCTGTTGATTATTGTCATGAAAGAGGTGTAGTTCATAGGTAGATATTTAATTTTAAATATGTTCAAAGTTCTATACATTTCTAAGAACATAACAAGTAATTCCTTTAGGGATATAAAATGTGAAAATTTGCTAATGGATATTAATTTGAATATTAAATTATCTGATTTTGGTTTTGCACGTGGTCATATGAAACCAAAAAATGGTACAACGCCTCTTAGCGAAACCTTTTGTGGTAGTTATGCTTATGCTTCTCCAGAAATATTGAAAGGTATTCCATACCAACCACAATTATCAGATATATGGTCTATGGGTGTAGTACTTTTTGCTATGGTTTATGGACGACTTCCTTTTGATGATACAAAATATACTCTCCTTTTAAAGGTACCCCATTATATTAACAATTATTAAATATTATTAATTATCTATCTCTGGGGTAGATATATGTTACTTTTAATTTTGTACAATTTCATAAATTTTTATCTGAAATTAGCAAGTGCAAAACAAGATTACCTTTCCTAAAGAACCAAATGTATCTCACACTTGTCAATCCCTCATCAGTCGTATACTTGTAGCACAACGTCAACGTTTACTTATCAGTAATATTAAAAAAGACGCATGGTTAACTATGTCGAGTGTAGCTATGCAAACATCTACTGTAAATGAAATAGCGGTAATACTTTTATCTTTAGAGAAAAGATTTATTTAATAGATAAATAATATATAATAATTAATTCAAATATATTTAAAAAGAACGATTCTTCTATGTCACTGGCAATTAAACCAATTAAATCTGAAGAAAATCATGTACAATACATGAAAACTATGAACGATAAAGATGTACTTAAAATACAAGATACAAAAGATCCCAAGAATAATGATAACACGGATACATTTAAATATGATGTTAATGTTCAATTACAAACTGCTATAATGAATGATATTAATAATAATAGATAAAATCAAAATTCTTATTAATAAATTGAATAATAAAATTATTTTCATGTACTAAAATTAATGGAAATATGACTATCATTTTTTATCATACAACGTGTGCATATACTCTTAATTATTTGTTTAAAAAAATTACTTGTAAGGAATTTTCTAAGCGGTCCTAATCAAGAATATACTTACTTAATTATGCCTAGTTTATTTTCTACATTTATTAAATATTTCAATATAAAATGCATATCTTCTATTTGAATTTTAAATAAAAAAATAAGCTTTTTTCTCTGATTTATTCGAAACCAAGATGCAGACATTTTTGTAATGCTTTATTAAATAACAAACGTTATATGAAAGTATACTACATCATAGTTGTTTTTGGTCATCAATAACACTACACGGGCAGACTAATGCCATATTGAACAGATTAAATATAACATTATTGATAACAGAATACATTACTTACATTAAATGCATTTTAATATTTATATTTTTCTTGGAAATTCACACAAATGCATCAGTGTTCAATACTAATAATTTACAAGCCTCTATTACATGAATGATCGATATTTTGCAAAAACAAGTAAAATTATTGTACCCATTATAAATACACCAGGTGCTGTCGCTTTATGTAAGTCTTTAAAATCATCTGTAAATATATTGATATTTGCATATATATATGTATATATTTGTTAGCTATAATACAATAGAAATATATAATGTAATACTTTTCATTATTTTGTTATCATCTGTATTAGTAATTGTCTTCCATCCTAAACTTCTATTAATGCCTTCTTTCCATTGCGAATACAAGATGTTGCTTTCTACAAAATAAACAAATGTTATTACTAATTAATAATCAATATTCTTGTCCCAACARTAYATTAATATATATGAGTTTCAAAGGGAAAATTGAAGACAGTTAATAAATTTTGATGAACAAATTTATTTGATCTTGTTGAACGTTTCGTCCCTTACTGGGGACTTCCTCAGCAACT
>NW_014569675.1:129507-182477 GCF_001313835.1 Polistes canadensis | reverse complement strand
CCCAGTAAGGGACGAAACGTTCAACAAGATCAAATAAATTTGTTCATCAAAATTTATTAACTGTCTTCAATTTTCCCTTTGAAACTCATATATGTTATTACTAATGTATATTAGGCAAAAATATCAAATTATTTCTGGTAAAATTTAGGGTTTCCACGATTTAGCTGAATATTATACAATTTAACGCTGACATTAATTAATTGATATATAATATATATATTAATTACCTTCTTCACTTATGGAAGGCAAGAAAATGTCACTCGGTACAATTGATCCTGTTTTTATATCCCATTTACGTATACCTTCGGCACTACCTGCAGCTATTGCAGCTCCAAGAGCAGTTGTTTCAGCCATTAAAGGTCTGACTTTCTTGTAAAAAGGTTTATTTTTTTATATATTCGTATAATATATAAAAAAAATTGATATTTTAAAATAATATTATTTACATACAATAGTTACTTACTCACTGGTGTACCACATATATCGGCTTGCATTTGCATTAATAAATCATTACTAGTCATGGCACCATCTACTAATAACTTAGATAATATTATTCCTGTATCTTTCTTCATGGCTTCTAAAACATCTCTTATTTGAAAACATACGGATTGCAAAGCTGCTTTTACAATGTGGGCATTTGTCGATCTCTCTGTTAGTCCACATATAACACTAAAAATTAATGATTTATTTTTTAATATTTAAAATGTATATATATGATAACAATCTCTTTAAGAGAAAATTATAGTTTTTATTTACCTTCTAGCATCTTTTCTCCAATATGGTGCATATAAACCTGAAAATGCAGGAACGAAAGTGACATGACTATCGGAAGAAAGACTTTCTGCCATAGCTTCACTTTCCTTTACGTTAGATAATATTCCAAGATTATTTTTTAACCATTTAATAGCAGCACCAGCAATTGCTATAGAGCCTTCAAGAGCATAAACTGGTGTTGCATTTGCACCCAATTGATATGCAACTGTGGTTAATAAACCCTGAGATGAATCTACAATCTTATATGCATAACAATAAAATATTAATTGAAAAATACTTGAATATACCCTGCTTAATTCAGTTATATTATATTAATGAATTATGATAAATTGCATATTAAAAGAAATAATTTAATAATCTAATAAATAATAGAATTATATCTTACAGCAGTGCCTGTATTGTACAAAAGAAAGCACCCAGTACCGTATGTACTTTTAGCTTGTCCTTGTTGAAAACATAACTGACCTACAAGTGCTGATTGTTGATCTCCTAAACACTAAAATATAATATCCATTCTATAAATACGTTTAATTATATGTTTGTATAAATAGAAATATATTACATACTCCAGATATTGGTACACCATGAAGAATATCATCCTGGATATATCCATAAATTTCTGACGAACTTCGTATTTGTGGCAGAATACTTGATGGTATTTGAAAAAATGATAGTAGTTTTGGATCCCATTGTAATGTTCTAATATTCATAAGCATAGTCCTCGAAGCATTAGTAACATCTGTAGTATGAACACCACCATTTACTCCTCCAGTTAAATTCTAGGTTTATATCAGAGATAGTATTATGTTTGGTAGAGGTTTTTTTTATCATTGTAGTATTTTAAACTCCATCATTATCATCTGTAGAAAAAAACAATAAACTAACCCAAATTAGCCAGGTATCTATTGTCCCAAACATACATTGATCTTTGGCTAAGGATTCTTGAACTTCTGGTACATTTTCAAGTAACCATTTTAATTTTAATGCACTAAAATAAGGGCTAATAGGTAAACCACAGAGTGACTTCAGATAGTTTTTGTTCCGATTCCATATCCCTTTTAACATGTCATCTATTATAGAAGTAGTTCTCATATCCATCCATACTGTAAATAATCCATTGAAAATTATTTATTAAATAATAATTATATTAAACAAATAAAATACAAATCATTACCAATTGCATTATACAATGGTCTTCCCGTAACAGAATCCCATACAACAGTCGTTTCTCTTTGATTAGTTATCCCAATAGCAACAATATCAGTCGGATCTATAGTTAATTGTTCTAAATTAAATACAGTTTGACGAAGACATTCTCTCACTGCGTTTAAGATTTCTATGGGATCTTGTTCAACCCATCCTTCCTTCGGATAAGTCTGACTTATTGGAATTTGATGATACGTTAACACTTCGGCTGTCTCCGCAGCAAATACCTGGAAGTTAAAAATATTAAGTAAGATTGACTCTAACTGAAATAATTAATAAATATGTGTATTTTATTATATTTGTAACAGATTTTATAAATTGATCAAATAACTAATTATGTATATATGGATCAATAAATACAGAAGAAATAATAATCATAAATAAATACATATTATACCAAAAATCTAGCGCTACTGGTGCCTTCATCAATTGCACCGACGAGTGGTCCATATCTACTCATCGAATCATTTTTATTCATTTGCCTGAATTATTAGGAAAACTTTAACCACAAGTTATTTATTCAGTATCATTCAACATTTGAATTCAAATTATTGATCGTATATAAACTGAATAAATATAATATATATATAATTAATATGCAATCACTTAGAAAGATAATGAATTTATACTTGAAATAAACATAGTACTAAAAATTGTTAAACAATAAATATCCCAATATACTATATCCATAGTAAATACACAAACACACACACACACATTCATATATAAATTTATGAACCGGTAGCTACTATTTTCAACGCCCTCTTCTGTTAGATATTATTAACTAGTTATTCATAGATCTTACACACACATACATTAACAAATTTCACTAGCTTAATGCACTGTTTATATTTATTTATAATATCTATATATATCTATGATTTAAATTGATATATATATAAATTTATTAAATACGTAAACTCATTGTTCATTAATATTTTAAATTATAACAATTATAGTTATTGAATCATTGGCGTGCTGGGGTTATTAAAAATAAATTTTTTCTTTATTTCTGATTTACATTTGTAATTTTTATAAATTAATTAATTATATGGAAAAAGAGAAAAAGATAAAAATAGCTTTTGTTAATACAGAAGATTTTCAATGATCTAAGTTAACAATAAATTTTTATAAATATTGAAACATTTTATTTTAATATTAATAGAATTTAGCAAACATATTTAATCATTGTTAATTTAAGAATTGTCAAATTTCATTTTTCGTATTGCAATTATATAACATCAAAATGTTGACTCAAAAGTATCTTCATTTTAATAAGAGAATGTGTCAAACGTTACGTAAACAATTAACAAATGTATATTTTCATAAATACAATCATTCTAAAGCAACAGATGCAAATGAAGATGATAACGAAAGGATGACATATTTTGGTTTTAAAAAAGTCAAAGAAAATGATAAAGCTAAAGAAGGTGGATACTATAAATTGTTATATTTTATTTATCTAATAAAATATATTTTTTTATTCTGAAATGAGAAAATTATATATAATAATATATATTTTTATTTTTGTAGTTCATACAGTGTTCGAAAGTATTGCAGACAATTATGACAAAATGAACGATTTAATGAGTTTAGGTATTCATCGAATTTGGAAAGATATATTCATTCAAGAATTAGCACCTACGCACGGAACTCGTTTATTAGATTGTGCTGCTGGGACTGGAGACATAGTGTTTAGATATTTAGATTTTTTAAAAAATACTAAGAACGTTAATAACGTTGAAAGTTCTGTAATGGTAACAGATATAAATGAAAATATGTTAGATGTTGGTAAAATAAGAGCAGAAAGATTAGGATATACGAAAGAGAATAATTTTAATATTGAATGGAAGAAAGAAGATGCAGAAAATCTTAGCTTCCCTGATGAATCATTTACAGCATATACGATAGCATTTGGTATAAGAAATGTTACTCACATCGATAAGGTAATATTATTATTATAGTGATATTGTATTTCTAAAATATAATTTTATTTAGATTGATATAGTTTAATAAATATTTAATATAGACTCATTGATTTTGATTAGGTGTTATCAGAAGCGTACAGAGTACTTAAACCTGGAGGTAGATTTCTATGTTTAGAATTTACTCATCTAGAAAATGATATTTTACAATGGTAAATATAATATCTATTACATGCATTAGATAAACTTAAACTAATTAAATGGATGTTGGAATAATATATTTTTATAGGCTTTATGAACGATACTCTTTTCAAGTTATACCGGTGATGGCTACATTAGCCATTGGACAATGGGAACCTTATCAGTATCTTGCAGAAAGCATACAGAAATTTCCAAAACAAGAAGATTTTAAAGTAATTATAATTTTTCTATCATTTACTAATATATATATTTTCGTAATCCAATTTCATTCAAATATTATAAATTATTTCAGCATATGATAGATATAAGCGGTTTCAGAAATACCAGTTATAGAAATTTATCTCGTGGTATAGTAGCTATACATTCAGGATTTAAAATTTAAAAATGATTAAAATATGAATGTAAATATCTGCGGAGTAATCTATACATTCATTATGTATAATTAATATTAGATAAACATTACATTATTAGATAACATATATTTCGTGAATTATTTTTTACTATAAAAAATAAATTAAGAGAGTAAGATTAATTTAAAACAATAGTTCAATTGTTGTTCACATTTTTATATTCACAATTTATTTTCTAGTAAATTATATTAGAAACAATTTGAAAATGGCGCCAATTATTATGATGCAGTTTGTCCAAACGAAAGCGTTTCTATTGGTGAATCAGATATACATCGCAAATTTTAATAAGCCTAGTTCACAAATTTTTTTGCAAAATCGCAGTCTAGTATAAGATAGATATCAGTACTTTTAGTTCTAGATTATAACATACCACGAAATATTAAAAATGGCTATGTAATAGTATTGTAAAAGGTCTATATGTAAGTGACAGAGATATTTAACAATGATCATTAATAGAATAATTTATGTATTGATTGATTGTTAATTTTATAGCATTCCTATTAACAAAACACAGATAGTGATCTATATAATAATATTCGTTATGAAGTTATAACTATCTACAGTATTTTCAAATAATTTTGGAGATGAGGTAATAATTATTCACAAGGATAATTAAATATAATATTTTTGGCACGATGATATCTTTTTTAGATGTGTTTTTGTTTCATAACGATTGGTTAACTAATAATAATTATATGTTATAATATTTAATTAATTTTTAATTTATATAATTTCAGAATATAAGGAAAAAAGGTTGATGTGTTGCATTAAAAACTACAACGAAGAATGGCTATCGGTGTATTTCCTGTTCTTAAATTAGGTGTATTACTTATCAAACAAATTAGTAAACCTTTGGCTAAATTAATAGTTAATCAAGCTAAAAATCATCCTGTATTTCGTACATACTTTATTATTCCACCTGCTCAATGTAAGTATTTACATTTTAACATATATAATTCAGTAAAAACAATTAAGTTACAATTAAGTTAAAACAATGAGCCTTTATTTAATAAAAAACAATTATTGTGATATCTTTTTACGATACAGTTTATCATTGGGCAGAAGTTAAAGGTAAAATGTATATGATGAATCTTGGAAAACCAACGAAAGTAGCTAAGTTAAACGAAACTATGGCAATAGAATTAGGATCTAACTTAATGGGAGAAGTTATTATTTTTAGTCTTGCTGGTGGATGTTTAATATTTGAATATAATCGTCAAGTTGCTAAAGAAGCAAAAAGAGAAGAAGCACGCAATGCACAGATACAAGAATTTAAGAATAATATCGAGTCATTACAAAATAATAGTACACAATTACAAAGTGATATTATTTATTTACAAGATGTTATAAAAGAATTAGCGAAACGAACGAAGTATCAACTACCTGAACAACCTGTGTTAACAGAAACTGAGAAAAAAGTTGATCAACCACAAAGTACAAATACTACAATAAGCACAGAAGCAACAGACAATACAGAAATAAAAGGTTCGCTGGTTCAACGCGCTATAACATATTATGAAAATAATGTTAAAGCAGATAGATAGAAGAAAAAAATTAGGTAATTAAAATTATTTATATTTATTTGAATTGTACAATAACTCGGAGATATTCTTCCATAATGTGATTAGCAATAGTGATTTCTTATATTTTTTAGTCAACAATAAGAAATTTCTTTTGTTATAAAATATTATATATTTTATCTATTTGGAATATTTTGTATATATCAGAAGTTGTTGTGAATGAAACGTCAGAATTTTTTTTTTCATATTATATTAGGGTGTTTCTCTGTAGACGCTTCGTACATATTTTTAATTTTACATTGATTTTTTATTTCTGAATTATAGAATATATACAATATAAAATCTACAATAAACGTTAATTTTAGTTTTTATAAAATCGTTGTACTTCATTTTTCATAGGCAATTAATATAGAAAAGTTAAGTTAAGAAAATAATGAGTTAATTAACAATCTTGATAAATAAGATGAGTTTATTGATGCTAGCACATCACTATTTTGCAGGTAACTCTAGTCTTTTGATCAATAATGGCATAATTTGTAATTTTATCATAAAAATGAATAAAAATTTTAATTCAAATAAAGGTATTGTATTTAGTTTGTATATATACATAAAGAATAAATATTACTGTACTTTTTTTTTTAACTCAGATTAATTCCCTCTTTTAACATTTTTTGGAGTGTGTAAATTCTTGATTCCAAATTTCCAAAATCAATTTCTGTAATAAAAATAGAAAATTAATACAATAACACAAAATTATAGATATTTAATACAAACTTGATTCTTTAGAGGAAATGTAACGTGATTTTGTAATATTTCGATTCGAAGAAGTTTTAGTTTGAAACGACTCCATCGAACTTCCTGTAATTTTTGTGTGTGTTGAGATATTAACTTAAAAATAATAATTATTTTAATATTGTAAAATGTAATTTATAAGAAATTGAAATTATTTGTAATACCAGGTGACAAACTAGACGTTTTAAAATGACCATAAATAGAAGGAGATCGGCTTCTACTTCTCCTATTAATGGAATGACGACTGTACGAAGAAGGCGGAGGAGTTCGACGTTTTAACGCAGGACTATTATTGCGAGATCTTTTGATAGCGGATTCAGTAAGCTGACGTATTTTTAGAGACAAGGCAGCGTTTTCAGCACGAAGTTTTTGAATTTGTGCTCGGAATGATGCTCGTTCTTTAGCAACGCTATTTTCTAATGCACTTATTGCACTAGCTAATCGTCTTATGCCTTTTCCTGTATTATTTAAAAATATAGATAGATAATGAAAATGGATTAATATTAATTCATTTTTGATTCCTTATATATATATATAATATTTATATATATATATACCTCCGCTAGAGAGCTTACGATTTTCTTCAAGTAATCTTTGATTTGTGATTGAAAGTGTTTCTATCCGTTTTTGAAGATCTTTATTCATACCAGTAGAGTTTAATTTTTCTATTTCTGCTTGCAATCTTCTTATCGTTGCTTGCAATATTGTCGAATCGGGCAAACCACAGTATTCCAAGGGCAATGGATAGTGGATTCTTAAGGTTGTTATATTCGAGAATACTTGTTTTACCTCCATAGAGATTAATTTTATACATATTGTTTGTATTTAATATTTGATATACAAGGTAACAAAAAAAAAATGTTTCACTTAATGCATATGCACATTGTTATATTCAGAAATCTTTATTCTTCAATTAATATCACATCATAATTCTTATATCTAGACAAAATAATAAGATTAATTTTTTTTATTACTTACCGATCAAATTCTACTGTATAAGTTAAAATAAGGTATCGTCTATTATTTGACTTATTACTTATAGTCGAAACAGAATTACTATCAATTTTGCGTGAGCGTAATAATTCTAGATCTTCAAAAGTCAATAAATCCAATGTGATAGATTCGCTTGTCTGTAAATTACTTATTATTACTGATGTTGAATATAAATTAGATTTATAGAACCACAATGTAAAAGTTACTTTTAATAGTCCTGATTGTAGCATTGCGACAAACACATCAAACTGTTTATAATTTCCCGTTTTGTGGGTCAAGTTTTCAATATCTTGGCATATTAAATGAAAATACAAATATTACTTATAATATTAATGTAAATATATATTATAACAAAATTTATATATAAACAAAATCTTATATGAGTGAAAAAATATTTATAGCGTAAGAATAAAAATGATAACAAACATGCAGTATCGTAAGATGATCTCCAATCTTCTGCAGTAAATTTATCTGTTATCGTCAATTCCAGACATCTTTGACTTCGTTTAAAAGCCATTACTTTCATTTTAACGACATATTCTTTTCCTCCTTTAAAAGCATACGTTGTCAATAAATTACATCCAGACTCGTTCATATTTAAAATTCCAATAAGATATATATATAAGAAAAATCTAACAAAAATGTACTCCAAATATATTAAACTAAATGGAGAAAAATGTAATAAGATATTTTTTTAGAAAAATAGAAGATCCGTAGTTGACATTATACATTATTATATTGTGATGTAACATTAGAGACATATAATAGTTAGATAAATTATTATTTCATACAGTATATATATATATAATATCAAATTAATATCATAAAATATATATAATAATTCATAGAATGGTTAATGCATTAAAAGAATTTTATTAATAATTGACGTTTTTCTTAGGTTATGTCGTTTAGATTATCACGTAAGAGCTTAACAAATGCGTGAAACAAAAGCAACATTAATTATTAGGATTATTAATTTAACAAAATTGTTTATTAATATTTTAATTCTGATTTCTTATTGACAATAATTTAATTGTTTGTAATAGTTCCGCAAAATGATGCATAGAGATGGGTAGATGGCGCTAACCGTAGGTGTGCCGCAAGAGGGGAGTTTCCAAACCGTTAGTGGTCCATAGTGGTTAGAAGGAGATGGTTGTAAGAAAATGTATAGTGTAATATACGTAGTGTGATATATTGAAGATTTGCATCAAAGCCCACAGCCTTCGTACTTTTTCTTTCTTTTCTATGCGTCATTACTTGATTAAAGTATACGATGCTCGAGTACTTGATGGAATGAATATTCTTATGTAGAGCCTTACAAAAGGAGTAAATGGAGTGGTATCAAATGCGGCATGACGTGCTCATCGCGTTTCAAAAGTAAGTTATTGTTTACATCCTAGTTATTATTCGGCGTTTAGATTATCCAGCCTTTGTTGCCAAGTACAGCTGATCGTAAATGGCAATTTTATAAAAAGATGTCACAATTCATTTTGAGAGATGTTTATTTTGATGTAATTTAACATAGAGTTTTGTTTTACAAAAGGTATGGGTTATATTCCATGTTCAAATTTTTGTTTTAATTTTTGTAGCAATAAATACATTTGCATATGTGTGTGTTTGTGTGTATGAATATTGTGTTACATGTTATTATATTATTATTATATTTTTCAAAGATGGACAGACTTCGACTGTTACGTATGGAATTGCCGTCTGCCACCAGCATAAGTAATATTGGAAGCGTCAAAGGAAATACTAAAATATCTTTTGTCAAAAGAATGATATTAGGATTTGTAATTTTGGCTGTGTTAGGCCTATTATATGTACCAGCATATCATTCAGCTCAGGGTCCATTTGTAGGCTTAGGTGAGACTCCGTCCCCTACAGAGCTTCTCAGTGGTTCGCACTTGGTAGCCACTGTAGGTATGCATTCATTAATGTTGCTTGATCACACAATCTACACTTTTTGCATCTGATTGCTCAAATATATATTTATCATTCATAGATATTATAATAGAGCTGTTATTGCAAGATCATTAAATGTCATTTAAGTAATCAACGATGTTTCCGAAATAAATTTTAAAAATTATATCGTATTTAAAAGTAATATTAAAATATTTAGTTATCATTGGCAGGTTTTAAACAGGTTTAGTACATTGATAAGTTCGCATTCTGGTATGTTTTTTGAAAATTTATTTTTTATTATAGTTACAAAATTTCTACGCATTACTCTGTGCTTTAAATATGGCAATATGTAAAATCAATGCTCACATCCGAAAGCACAATACTTTTATTTGTTTACATTGCTTTGAAGCTTTTGCACCTTGTATAGTGCATATATTTGGAAATATTCAAATGCAATTTGCAATACAATTTAAACACAAGAATGAATGAATTTTATTGATACAGAATTACATTGTAGAATGCTTGAGGTATAGTAAACTTGGAAAAAAAGAAAAAGATATGTATATTATAAATATATATATGTATATATATATATGTAAATTCATGTGCATGATAGTATCAACAGCTATAAAATAGTTACGCAATTGAATGTAACATGTTTATATTTTAATGTGATATTTATTGTATTATCTAGTTATGATAAAGGTATTTAATTTACAGCACAGTTACCTGGTTGGACGTACAATACTTCAAGAGATGTAAAAAATTACATTCATCCGGATAATATCACTTCCATTTTAAGTCCGATCGCTATTTGTTCACCACCTCCATATTTAATTGTAATTATTTGCTCATCAGTGGGAAACTACAAAGCTAGAATGGCTATTAGAAATACTTGGGCTAACAAAAGTAATTTAAATCTTTTATATAATTCTACGGTTAAAGTTGCATTTCTTCTGGGACAAAGTGATAATGACACACTCAATGTACGTACAGTTGAATACATATATATATATATGTTAAAATTATTTTTTGAAATCCGTTAATTCATGAAGTAAGCAGCTATTGCATGAAATAACTATATTAGACGCATATATATAATTAAGCAAAGTTAAGTTTACAAATAGAATTTTTGTATTGTGCATGTTTTTATTACAGAGCCTTGTATTAGAAGAAAGTCTTCAGTTTAATGATATACTACAAGAAAAGTTTTCTGACACTTATAATAATTTAACATTAAAGTCTATTATGATGTTAAAATGGGTCACTTCTAATTGCGAAGAAGCTAAATTTATTATGAAAACGGATGATGATATGTTTGTAAATATAGTTCTTTTGATGAAAACCTTGCACGCAAGAACGCAGTCTAAAGATATTTTATTGGGATCTCTTATTTGTAGCGCTAGACCTATATTAAACCCTACAAATAAATGGTGAGTATTTTCATAAAGGACTGAGTATTATTAATTGATTCTTAGTTACAATAATTATTAAGTGGACACACAATTATAGACATTAAAGAATACATTATATATTTATATTAGGTATATGCCAAAGTATATGTATCCTGAAAAGGTTTATCCAAACTATCTATCAGGTACAGGATATGTAATGAGTATTGATGCAGCTTTTAAGTTATATCAGGCAGCTTTGTCAACACCTCTACTTCATTTAGAAGACGTTTACATTACGGGTCTTTGTGCAAAGCATGCAAAAATAAATCCTACTAATCATCCAGGTTTTAGTTACGCGCCAAGAAAATTGGAACCTTGTATACTTAAGAATTCCATAACTACACACAAAATTAATGCGTCTACTATGTATACAATATGGAATAAATTGAATAATACAAATATATCTTGCAATAATAAACAAATTCATGCTGATAAACAAGCTGTTAGCTTAAGCAGAAGTGGTAGAAATGTTGGTTATTACATGGTAAAAAGAAGAGTTGTTAGTAATAAATGTGTTTAGCACATTGGATTGAAACATAATTGGAAATGTTGGTATTATCTCACGTATCGTACTGTATATAAAGACAACATACAGATGTCTTAAAATACTTTTCCATATTACATGTCACAGAATTTTGGAAATAATGATAATGTGTTATTACGATACAAGAATTTGTAATTGATACTTGAAAGAAGGTTTTATATTTTTCCATTTATGCCATAGTAGTTTATAAGGAAACGCTGTCAATTAGATCTTCTACGTATGTCAGCTATTGGCTTATTTTACGATAACATCTTATCATTTATTTTCAGTATATTAGTATTAATATTATACGAAGCAATCTAATACATATATATATAAATTATTGGAGAGATTAATCTATTTTCTATTTTGATATTTTCGTTTATAGAAAATGCTTATTAGTGAGCTTCTTTCAATATAATTTTATTATTAGAGAGCATATCGTAGTTGGGTATTTGTAATTTTCTTATAAGGTTCCTATTTACATCTCATTAGAAATTTAACGAATTTTATGAATACCTTATAATTCGGAAGAATAGATCTGTTTTTCCTCATTGTCCGTTATTACATTGATGCATCGATAAATATATATAAATACTGTTTTTGTATCTTCTATTGTAACTTACAAATAATGTTCTAATT
The DNA here is from genome assembly GCF_001313835.1 of Polistes canadensis. Taxonomy (NCBI): domain Eukaryota; kingdom Metazoa; phylum Arthropoda; class Insecta; order Hymenoptera; family Vespidae; genus Polistes; species Polistes canadensis. The sequence goes on along the minus strand of NW_014569675.1, from coordinate 170,135 downwards.
TTACTTTGAAGTAAAAAAAAGAATTTGTTATTTGAACATAATTATATTTTGCTAAATATTAAATTTGATATATTTGAATTATTTTAGATACAATATAAAAAAAAAACAAAATGAATAAAAATTTAAATTTTGTTATAATACTACAATAGATGATACACCAATAAAGTGCTTCCTTATCTTCTGTTATGATATTTTGTAATGATGTAAAATAGAAATACAAGAATCTCAAAACATTGATATTTACACGCAAAGAAGTTTTAAAATCTTTTATAAACGCATTAGTCTTTATATATATATAATAATATCTTTGTCTTGTTTCTTAAAATTTGCGTAATATTTTTATATATAAAAACAAAAAAGCTTTTTATCAAAAACGATGTACATTCCATTTACATTTTAATCAAGGAATTTAATAAAAAAAGAATTATAAAATCAATACACTTTTATCAAATTAAATTCGTCGATAATATGTAAAACTCCTTTTCAACATGTCCAATCGTGTTTTTAATTTTAGAAAAATATACTGCGTTAATACATATGTAGTTAGTATATAATTATATTATAAGTAGTCTTGAGAAAAAAAAAGAAAAAAATTATGTAAAAAAAATTAAATGATTATCAGCAAATAATTACTTAGAACAAAATTTCCGAAAGAAAAGCTTGAGATTATCATAGATAGTTTTTAGATAACTCTCTATACTCATGTAGGATTTTTATTATTTATTAAATATAAGAAACTGTATTGTTTGTGTGAAAGTATAAAAAAGATATCAATTTATCGATTACGTTGACTTTACGTAATTTATCATTATAGTATAATGATAAAGTCTACTTTCACACATTTGATTTTTAAATATATTATATTTAAAAAAATTATTTTTTCTTTTCCTACTACTATACATAATATAGGTATATATTATATCAAATCGTTCGTAATCTAAAGAAATCTATTCTTTTATTGTAAATTGATGATATACGTACATTAATATAATGCAAATTTATGTACAAACATTAAATTATTAAAATTATATTAATTATGGAGAGTGATGTTCCACGAGACATTTAAAATTGTATTTAATATACATATAATATGTTTATAAGAAAGTTATAAGACGATGTTAAAATCTTAGGCACATTTATGAATAAATATAATTTTGGCTTTTGTTGCTCTTGACAAAAAAGAATGCAATTGTAAGAAGTAAAAATGCATTTTCTTTATACAATTTTAATTATAATCAATTATATAAAAGTAAACAAACGCGATGTTGTTAAATAATATTAAAATGAATAAAAAGGAAATTTATAGAAAAATATAAAATAAATTTAACATAAATACCTTTTAAAATAAAGTTCATTTATTGATAATCATGCACAGTACAGACATATCTTTATAAAAATTCATCGTTGTTAGATGGAGATGATTTGACAAATTTATCAATTTTAATAAAACATAATTTTAGATTATAATGATATTTTATCTAAATATGTTTAATCAATTTTGCTTTAATGATCACTAATAATGTTTATTATCATTTTCAATTAGTACTTTAATACACTTATTTAAATTGTTTAGGCATTGTAATACACATTGTTTTATAATATTAATTATCATTAATATTGCATAATGACTTTTATTTTGATGATTAATTATTGTACTATTTTTTATTACAATTACGGGAGTAATATGAATTTACATGCTAGTTCTATCGTCATTGTTAGTTTCTTTTTTTTTCCCTTTTACAGATAAATTTTTTAATTTTGAACTAACATCCTCTGTTATGCTATTATTAAAGAAATTTTTTATAAATCTATAAAATTTATCATCAAATGGAGTAGCATATTTCTCCCATTTAAGGTCGCCTTTAACTTTCCTATAATGATATAATTTTTTCTTTTTTATTATTTGCGAAATACTTTGAACTTTCAACTTATCACACGATGTATGCCTAGAATGATAAGAATCTTCAGGAGAAGTATCTGTACTTTTACGATTAATATTAATATCTCCTTGAGATTTAGATATTTGTTGATGCTTGAACAGATTATATAATTCAACAGGACAATCCAGAACTTTATATATATTTCCTACAGGAGTTCTTTTTTGTTTTACGACAACTACTCTATGTTTTTTATGTTTTTTATATGTTTTATCATGCATTTGTAATTGATCAGATTTCACCAAATCATGCTTTTCTTCTGGTGAAGTGATAATTTCACTAATCAAAGAAGTTTTATTTCTTTTATCTTTACTTTTTTTATCCTTATGGCTTGAGTTTTTTTTAATTTCTGTTATATTAGAACTACAAGTAATATCATCTATATTACATGCATTATTTAACAAACGTGTTAAATGTTGCATATTTCTTTTTTCTCTTTTAATTGTAGCCTTACTTTTGACGATTTGAAAATCATTTTCTTTACTAGATGATTCATTTGTAGTTGTTATTGCTACATTTGTATTATTATTATTATTATTATTACTGTTATTATTTAATTTAGCAACATTCCCATCCATTTCAGTTGCAGTTTTGGCTGCATTTTTCAAAGTTAAGCGTTTCATAAGATGTAATAATCTTTTTTCTTGTTGATGAATCCTTTCCAATTTTCCACTCATGGTTAAGCCATGACGAGCACCTTTGTGCCCCGTTCTACCTCCACACGCTTTAAAAAGTTCATCATCTGTTAATATTGAAATTTTTTTGGAGGCTTCTTCTTTTCTTTCTTTCTCTATTTTTTTTAAAGTTAGCGGTTTAATAAAATTCGTCATTTCAAGCTTGCGAGAATTATTATACATCTTTTGTCTTGATTCTTTAGATTTTAACATTATTTCTGCTGCCTTATCAGCAGTTGAATTCTTGTTAACAACTGAGAATGAAATTTCATCATTTTGCTTATTAATTACAATATTTCTGGAAGCATTATCAAATGCAGTTTGCCACCATTCAGTGCTCGATGATGAATTATACCCTAAACCTTCGCTGTTAAATTTTAATTTGGGTCTTAAAGCTTCTGCTATTCCATTTTCATTCTTACCCAATCCTTTTCCTATTTTATTTAGAATAAAATGAAAAAAAAAGTATCATTCAAAAAATAAAATCATGATTAAGTGGTTTGGATGCATAAATAAAAAAAAAAATACTGATAATAAAGAATAATATATTCTATTGTAGATAATCGTATATTATTATATTCGCAATACAAGAAGATAAATTATACAACTTATTATGATCATTCGATATGTCAAAAGTTAATTACAATTATTTTTTGTATCTTTCCTTATTAGCAGAATAAATCCTACTTGTAAATAACAATTTATTTAAGATATAAATATAACATGATGACATTATCAAATGCGAACAAAAGAAAATTGAAAGTTGAGTAGAATTAAGCCTATGCGTTCAATAATTTCATTTGTTTCTTATTTACAAGATTTTTCAATATTTTACCTTCAGTCCAACCATATTTTAAAAGTTGTTCCTTTGCAAAATTCGACATATTGATGTCGAATATTTTTTTTCTAGTATTTGATAATTTTCTTTGACAATAGAAAAAAGGATTATTACACGTAAGATTATAAGATATCTTTGTTCGACACGATTCGAAATAAAAATGGAGGAGTAAATTTTTTATGTTGGTAAGAAATTTTTTGGTAAATTCACTATTTCTCTTGAGTACATCGATGCACGCTAGATGCCACTTCGGTTCGTAGTTTTGATATCGACCAATTAAACGAATTCACCGCCAAATATATAATATTACTTTTTCATTAAGCGAAAATAAAAATATTTAAATTTACGAACCATATCCTCTACGATATTAAAAAAGTCTTTTTCGTTTATTGTTATACTTGAATATGTCGAATATTTAATTGCAATTTTTCTCATATATAAATTTAATATTTACTGTTTTATTCTTTATTCTTGTAGAATAAATAATAGTAAAATATCATTAAAATCTAAATATTTTTCAAAACAATAAGTATGCAACTATCAAGAACCTTTGTAAATCACTAGCTCAAGAAGAAAAATGTTTTTTACTGTGAAAACTAGAAAAATCGTTTATCGTAAATCGATAAATCGATATATTCGACTAGAACCTGTAATAGATATATCTATGTTTTAAACTACTTGTTAGGATGAACTTACTTTCGAATAATTTAATAATACGAGTTAAGAAAAGAATAGTAGAACAACAATATTAGATAGGGATGAGAATAAACGGATGTTTTCTAATGTAACGTAATGTTAGCGTATCGTTAGACTTCGTACATGGTTATCTATTATTAAATAAATAAAATAGCAATTTCCTTTGATGTTAGAACGCTACGTTATTACCCCTGTTTCGGAACCCTGCCTATTTTTCTTTTTTTTTTTCCCTTTGATTCTTTCTTTATCGGAGTATATAATAAAGCACTTGGAATATTGTATAGATTGTATGAGATAGTAGAAAAATATAGAAAAAAGGATAAAGCTATGGATATTTTACCAGTGAATTTTAAAATTTTTACTTTTTGTGGAATTTGGAGAGAACGCGACGACTTGGATATTTTTATGCGTTTAATTAATTTTTTTCACGGGTACCGAATGCGCGATTTACGCTTTAATAAATTATTTCATTTATTATTTTAAATTCTTAACATAAGATATATATCAAAAAAGATTCTATAGATAAAATTTTAAATATTTTTTTTTCAAGATTTTATAGACTTTTGCATTTTTAATATTCATAAGAGAAAAAAGAAAAGAAAAAAAAAAAAAACGAAGAAATCAGCTTGGAAAAGTCTCGCAAAAAGAGTGATTGATTTTGAAAATTATTTTAGGAACTTTTTTTGTCCTATCTTTTATTATATTTTTTTTTCTTTTTACTTTTTTTTTTTTTTAAATCTTTGTTCACAGATCGATGGTAATAACGATAATATTTTACTTCACTTTAACCGAATTAATAGAAATAATCGTTTCCCGTAATGATCTCGAGGATGTGACTGAGAGTCTTTTTATGGCATTGACGTTTCTCGCATTGTGCTTCAAATTGCTTAACATTTTATTTAGGAAGAGAAAATTATTAATTTTATTGAACCTATTACGTGAGAAAATATGCCGTCCGAGGAATGTAACGGAAGAAAAGATTTTGGAAAGCTATAGTCGCAGGGGTACGAAATATATTTGTTGGGAGGTGTTTCTTTAAAAAGAAAAGAAAAAAAAAATTAATAAAATAACAAAGTATAAAATATTAATAATCGAAATGTGTCTACGCGCCATAGCTAAATGGTGTACCCTTAGCTTCATGGCTTTGTCTGAAACAACAGCAGTGGCATTCGTACTTGCTCCTATCATGGAATTGCATCGTTCGAACAGAGTTTTACCATACAATACTTATTTGCCGTATTCCATTGAAGAATTACACGCCTATTTGGTAACATATTTGATTCATACTGTATCCATTATTTACGGAGCACTTCTAAACGTATCCTTCGATTCTCTCGTATACGGTTTGACCCTTCACGTTTGCGGACAAATTGCTATTCTAAGCGAGCGTTGCACGCAAACTCTTAGGGAAGGTAATTCGAATGAAATAAAAGAGTGCGTTAGACATTATGTATTTATTCATGGACTCGTTAAGAGAATAGAATCATTGTTTATTTGGACGATCGCTGTTTTATTCCTTTTCAGTTTGATCACTCTTTGTACCACCATCTTTCAAATGTCAAAGGTTCGAAAATTTATTTTTTTATTTTTAAATTAATTTTTTTATATTTTTCTTTGTAAAATTTCTATTTATAAAAGTTTGGGCACACCTACTAGTATATGAAAAAGAAAAAACGTTAAGTCATTGAACTCTACATTCTTAAAATATTTTCTTTTTGTATATATGCCTAGGCGTCGGTTGCCAAGTTTTGAGACTAACTTTTACGTTTTCGATCAAAGTCAATTTTATATTTCGGCATGGTCTTCCAAATTTTTCAATCTACACTCGTATAGAAATATTTGTTTCGCATATATAGAAAATTAATTAGAAAATTTTACCGCTTAGTATCAAAATTGTAACTAACTTTTTTTCTCTTTATAATTATTTTACACAATTTTATCATTTGTGCGATTAATTTATCGCAATTTTTTCCGTTCGCAAATAAATTCATTTGTCATATGTCCGTTCGAATATAAAGTTATATAAAACACATGCGAGAATAAAGGAATGTTAATTTAAATAGAACCGATAGTTTGTACATAAATATATAATGAAAATGTAGTAGGTGTATACTAACTTTCAGTCGTTAGCGTGTTTATATATAGTTTTGAATTTAAATATTTACAGAAAAATCCTCTGACAGTAGAATTTTTATCATTCGTGTTATATACCGGTTCTATGATGTTTCAAATATTTTGTTATTGTTGGTACGGCAACGAGCTTCGATTAAAGGTATTTATCTATTATTTTTAACGAAATCATTTCTACCGATCGAAGTAGTACAGTTATTTATATATTTTTATACTTTAGAGCAAAGAAATTTCCGATGCTATTTATAATAGCAAGTGGATTATGTCGACTCCGAATAATCGTCGAAATTTACAATTATTAATGAGAGTCAGTCAAAAAGAATTGACTCTTACATATCATCGAATATTTTCTCTCAATCTTGACGTTTTTACATGGGTGAGGAAACATCGTTAATATATATTTGTATTATTATATATAATATTGTTAATTATTACAGAAAATAAAAGATTCATTTTTCACAGATACTGAAAACATCTTATTCGTCGTTTAATATTCTTCAAAATATATCGTATTAATGTATCGTTTAATCCTTTATTTAGAATTATTTATTTCTATTTATGTAGTATCTCGTTTATAAAAAAAAAAAAAAAACAAAACAATTATAGTATAAAAGTAAAAATAAATTAAAAAAAGAACAAAAAGAGAAAAGAAAAATAAAAAAGAAAAACACGATAGAAAAATGTATCAATCGTTAATATGCAAATTACAATTCTATGGAAAGTTTTTTTACAGAACACTCCTATGCAAATAAATATTATCGAGGACTTTAGATTCTATTTGTCTATAAGAAATCAATTATATAATATTATACATTAACCTTGTATTTATCTTTTAACTATTATCACAATTACGTATTATGTGAGTTTGTTTAGATTACGTGTTTATTATTTTCTGTTACAATTATGATAAAATGTTTTCTAAATAGATCATTTTTATTATTAAATATATATATTTGTTGTTGTTGTTGTTCTATAAAATATTAAACAATTTGATGTATTAAATATTGTATAAAATTATTCCATTTCTGTCTCCAAAGTTTCAATGCATTATCTTTTTCTTCGGCATTCAAACTACTGTACATAATAGAATTCAATGCGAGCTGTTTTAAAGCCCTCAAATCCGAATTCTGCGACATGATACCAACGAAAGCTTGATAAAAATCGTAACTCAAAGCTCGAACACCCCATAATCCAGGATCATCGTTCGATACGACGATTGGAAAATTGTTCGCAAATAATTCGGCTGCTGGATGATTTCTAAGATCTTGTACGAGCCTTAACACTTGATTGGAGATTGGATTTACTTCTATGGCGATTCGACGTTGTTTTGCCATTTCCATTAATAGTGGATGTTTCGTTAAAGCGTATCTGTTTACGAATATACAATTATATAAATGTTTATAATTAGTTTATCGATAATCTTGTCCAGAATATAATATTAAAATATGTATCACAGGGAATTTGGACGGTTATTAAATCTTTATGAACGATTTATTTCGAACAAGTTGAACGTTTCCGTCCCTTTTTTGGGACTTCATCAGCTACTCGATCGTTATTGTTCACGAGTCAATATACATTTTATCTTTTTCAAAATCATACATTTAAAACTATACTTAACATTTACAATACATTTTTTCCTAAGCACCTTTATATTATCACATGTAATATGTCATATTTGATTACTATATTCAATATGAATATGATTACATATTTCAATGTCGTTAAATTACATGTGATAATATAAAGGTGCTTAGGAAAAAATGTATTGTAAATGTTAAGTATATATTTAAATGTATGATTTTGAAAAAGATAAAATGTATATTGACTAGTGAACAATAACGATCGAGTTGCTGATGAAGTCCCAAAAAAGGGACGAAACGTTCAACTTGTTCGAAATAAATCGTTCATAAAGATTTAATAACCGTCCAAATTCCCTGTGATACATATTTTAAGTTTATAATTAAATATACTTATAACAGTAGATAAAATCGAAATCGAATTACGTATCGATAAGGAATACATCGAAAGTTTACGAGTAGATTAGATTATATGTTATATCTAAATGTATTTGGAACGAGATTAGATAGAATTAAGCGAATATAGATCTGTGATCATGATCGTTAACTACTAAGGATAGTTTAAAAGTAAAATACGTTAAAGTGTCGAGTAAAGTGAAAGGGATAATCTTTAGTTTAATGTTAAGTAGAAATAAACAGGTTTATAAAACGAAGAAGTAGTTGAGTGAGATCTGTTAACATAGTCATTGATATTAAACATCTTATCTTTCACACACACAACAATTATCAATTATTTATAGAATAAAAATATAATTTATTTACTTACCCGTGTCCAATGCGTTTGGCACCTAATAGAATAGCATCAATAAGATTTTCATCAGTACTCGAACCATACCAATCAGTTTCACCAGCGTGGAAAAAATAATTGATCGAATGATCGAAATCTCTCAATTTATTAGCGAACACCACCAAAGGTGTTCCTTTATCTTCTTGTCCAACTAAATCGAATCCAGCTAAGAACGTAGGATAATTATCTTTCAATTCTTTCAATGTCGTTAAATATCTATCCAATTGTGTTAAATTAACTCTACGATAGGGTGCATATATAAGTTTGACACCGAAGAAGTTTGGATGTTCTGCGACAAATCTGTCGGGAATAAAAATAACATATAACAAATAAAATAAAATAAAAGAAAAAAAAGAGAACAGAAAAATCCTACTAATTGTAAGATTTTTGTAAGAATTCTTTTTCTCATGATATATTATATTAACCTTTCCGTAATTTTTTTATAAACCGCTACTGTTTCGAGTTGTGGATAAACGGTACCATTGAGATCGTACAAATGTTCAAGTGTACTACGTAATTCTATGTACATAACATTGTCGTTGTAAAGATCTGTCAAGGCTTGGTAAAAGTGGTCCTCGTAAACTGGTTTGTAAGTAAGTAATGGTCTAATAAATGAAAATATTCGGTTAAATTTAGACCATGCTTTATCGACATCTCGATAATCATCAGGATTGTCCATTGTCATAGTCATTTCTCTGTAAATTCTTTCGTCGATAGTGTCTGTAGTTTTTCTAACATTGCTTAAAAGTTTCCAACTGCAGTCTTTGGTTGGTTTGTTAAAAAATTTTAATTTCAATTGGCCATCCGATGTTAAGCACATGTAGAGATTAGGTCGGTAAGTTACGTTTCGTAAAATCCAATCTGCTAAAACGAGTGCCGTGTCGTGTGCATGAAGAACGGCACCTTTTGGCATTTTTTGAATGATCTTAAAAACTTCGGATTGTTCTATGTTATTTATTACACTTACGAAGTTATGTGCCGGTAGAAAATTACTTGCGTTTTTAAATGCTGAAACAAATATTTAGGTATATCATCTTGTCTATTTTTCTCTATTTATTTGCTTGCCTAATATTTAATGTTAATTGATTGTCTTGAAATGCTATATCATCGTTGATAATAAAATAGTAATAATAAGTAAATAAATAATAGTTTAAAACACTAAGACAAGAGATTTTACAACAATTTATGAAAAACAGATTAAACGGAAAACTTTATATAATCAGAAAAGGCGTAAAAAGGGACTTCGTGGGTGTTTTATAAAAGGAAATAAATGGATAGCAGATGTCATACAAGTGATTACTGTATTACACTTGCTTATAAGAAATAAATTTCAACGATATTACGCCAAGTTGAATTATATTTATGAAGGATATAAAATAAAAAATATTTACAAGTAAAAAGAGTTAATTTTTTCAATTCAAAACAAGACTTCTTTTTCATCAGACGCTTCGTTGCAAAAATGTACCAAAATTGTTGGTAGGCAACAGTACAAAAATGCGTGAAGAGTTAAAGATTAATAATTATATAATTTTAAACGTGTACATATTAATATAATATATATCATCTTATTATTTTATTTGGAAATTGTATGTGTGTGTGTGTTATAAACACTTGAATATATAAATTTAATTTAATAACTACCAATTTATCTTTCAAGATATTATATCTATTTTAATTAATCACAGTCGTTCTAATATCTTTTATGTCGGAAATATCCATTTTTTATACAAATGATGTATAAAGAAAGTTCTTTGTCTCGTAATATTTTCAAATTCTGTGTGTGTGTGATTTATAAAATAAATAATTTTCTTTTATAAAATATACATCTTTCTTTTTTATATTATTATCAAATATTAGTAAAATAAATAAAATAATAAATGTAAATAAAAAAAATGTTAAAGAAAAAAATTAAAAAAAAATAGACAAACCATTTTGAAATTCGGCACGTTTCTTCGACATTAGAAAATCGTTAGCAATTCGTTCTCCATGTTCAAATTCAAGTTGACCTCCAAGGGTGGATCTTTGTTCATTTTCAATTATTTGAGCTCTTAATGTCCAATAATCAAGAGGTGTTGAATTTATAGTACACGAAAAACAGAAAATTACTATGATTAAAATAATTGATTTGTTCATGATTATGATAATGAATTTGTTCACTTAAGACATTTATTTCTTGTTTTCTTTTTTGTTTACTTGTAATTATATATTAAAACCATTTAGTTTTTAAATGTAGACAATTGTTGAGATCACCGATCACCTCGGCTGTTCACGGTCAACTAACTTAACTGTTCGTATCACGACAACTTATTATAGCAATCTTCTACACAATCCAAATATCTGTAAGATAAACATCTATCCCTTGTTATATTTATATTTATTAAATTTGGGATATTTATAAATATATAAATATTAATTTGATATATATGTATATCTCAAATTGAACTTGAAGATCAATTGTCCTGTAATTACTTATTAAATAGTTTTATTATAAATAATTAATTCTTTAGAATAAATTAGATATATTTATATTATAAATGTATATACAATAAATATTTATTATAATTCGAATAATTTAGAAATTAATGAAAAAATACGAAGATAAATTAATATTACTCTTTTAATCGTTAGATAAAATTTATATATAAAAATCGTTTGAATATATTACATTTCTTTTATTTTAAATATAATTTTTTCGAGAGATATAGAAAATTTTTATTTCAAATTATTTCAATTGAGTTGATCAAGGCTGATCGAAATGTCCCCTTCTGTTATTTTTAGAAAGCTTTCTCTCCGTTTAACACACGTGTATATGTGTACATACCTAATTCGTGTTAGGAGGGAGACTAATAAATGTGAGATGTAAAATGAAAAGATTAGAACAGGGAGATGAAACAAAAATTTATTACAAAATACAAGCTCGTGCCTTGTTACACGTTTGTTCAATTAAATAAATATTTTAGATTTTTGTGCATCTTAATTAAAGATTTATCATACATTAACATATACGATATAAATTAATGAAATAATATATATATATTTAATAAATAAAATAATTTTTCTATGTCGCCATATTTACAATAAATATTAAATTTTTATTTTTCATCTAACATAAATTTTAATATTGTGCAACACGTAATAATATACGTAACTATTCATTAAATTGTTTTATTAGAAATTATTATTAATCTTTTTTTTCAAGTAAACTAATTAATGAAAATATTCACACAATAGGAACAATTGACCTTTGAAATGAAAAGATAAGATAAATGAAATTCACTTCATAGATCAATTTCATTTAAGTTTCTTAACTAAATTCTATTATTGGATTTTTTACGATATGTTCAGTTGCAACAGGAACTCGTAATTCTTGATACTCACACAAAAGGGATTACATAGTATGCACAAGTACACACATACTAAAAGGTGAAACTATAAACACATTTTATATATATATAGAGAGTTATACATTATTTTTCTTTCTTTTTAATCTATACATCAGCTAATGCTGTAACATCTGGTGTATCTTAATTCACACATACAAATTTTTTTATAAATGATATATCGGTGTTTAAAAAACTTAGGCCTATTCACATATATTTATATTTATACGCAGATTAGAAACTTTCGATCGAAAGAAATTTGTTTCTTTTTTTTTTTCCTTTACCTTTTTATTTTCTTCTCGCCAAAAAATATTGTTATTTGTAAAAAAAAATTATACAGACAAATTAATACAGTTCTGACGTTATTGTATCGTCACAAATGATATCCCAATTTTATTGTCTCTTATTTTCTATGTACAAGAATTACTCAAAAATGCATTCTACTATGTTTAGGATGAAAATTATAAATTATATTATTCTTTCTTTCCTTTTTTTTTTAGTTTTTTTTTCATATGAAGTTAATAAATTAACTTATTTATGTATAACATATACCAAAACGTACATTTAAGAAAATATAAATATACATATATCCAACAATTACAATTTCATTATTATCAAAATAAATCGATATACATAAATTTATATATTCGTTATATTCATATAAATTTAACTGTTCTTCTTCTGTTGGTTTATTTTATTTTTTTATTTTTTATATAATGACTAAACGAAAATAAATATTTCAAAATAGTAAATAATATAACTATAATAATGTTATAAACATTTAAATTATTTTTTGGTCATGTATAATATAATTAAACTAATATAATTAAAGACATTCAAAATTAAATAAATTTATAAATTATATTATAAATATGTCGAGTTGTTAGAACTTCGATTACAAAAAAACAAGAAATGATAAGACAAGAAAAGAAAATGTAGATCGAAGTTTGTCTTTTTGAATAAAGTTATTGATAATATATTGAACATTTTACGCATAATAATTGGCATTTAATTTGTTATATCTTTATGTCAAACAAACACTATCGTCGTAGAATTCGATGCGTTTTTAAGTGACATAATTATCTATAACTTGAAATAGTTCATCTTAAAACGATTATTATATAAAAGATCGAAAAGAGATATGTTGTGAAAATATTAGTAAATTCTAGTTGTCTGAAAATATCAAACATTATAAATCCTAAATTTTGATATTTTTCAATGCATCGAATGACATTAACTATGAAACTACCATGATACATGTTTAATGCATAAAAACAATACAAATAAAGCATAATCTATATGCCATGTAATTTGTATTCCCGACCAATGCATTCATAAATGCAATCTTTGTCAAGATTTATAGTACAGTAAAATAATACTTAAATAATTGTGTCGAACGATTAATTTTATATTGTAAATAAAAAATGCAAATTTTCTAACAAAAATCCCTGAGAAATAAGCATTAGGATTTAGAATGATTTCGATAATCTAATTGAAATGTTTTTGATGAATATATGATTAGCGACAATTACAATAATTTTTTTTTTCTTTCTTTGTTTTTATAAATGCCAATACTAAATATTTGTAAAGTCTTGAATTTTTTGTACAATTTATATGGTCAGCCACGTAATTAAGATTGACATGTATTATCATCTTAATAACGTTAACTATTAATACTTTAATTTCTTTCTTTATTTTTCTTTTTATCTATCTCTTTCTATTTCTTTGCATTAACAAAATAATATTTTTAACTAACGCTTTTCCTTTTTGCATACTAGTTTACTATGAAAGATGTTGAATATGATCATCTTACATAGATTATTTTCAGTCAGTTATTGCACTTAAATGACCTCGGCGATCATTTAATATAGTACGATTCAAATCCATCCTACGATCGAATACAATCGTGTAACAAGACTGTTTTCTTTTATAATAATAAGATTGTAAATACACAAACTAATGTTGTACAATAGCACATTTTTGCGCGCACGTGCGCTAAAAAATTATTATTATATTATTAATAATTATTATTATAATTATAATAATTATTATTATTATATTTATACATGTAGAAGTATAATGTCGTTAAGAAGCCTTCAAAGCTTTATCTGCATGTGCTAACGTGAGTGACCCTACCAGTGAAACTAAAGTACGATCCAACCATGTTATGGGATTTGGATAAAGAAGACCACCTTCATAGAAACCTAGATGGCCTCCGTGTGACAATTCAACGTATAAGGTGTTTGGATGAGTTGCTATAATATGAACAATCAATATATATATATATATATATACACAAAAATATTTTATTTTTAATACTATATTTTTTAATGTATATTTTTATAAGATACTTTAACGTGTTCATATAATTCCATAGAAAAAAAATGGTGATACATTAGATTGTTGCACGCAATAACAAAATTTAAACTTACCAGCGTATTCCTTTATGGGTTTTAACAATGAATCTGGTACAATAGGATCATCTACAGAATTAATAAATACCATTGGTGTACAGATGTTATCAAGATAATTTATGGAACTGGACCATTTGTACATTTCTTGTACAGACCTAAATTGATGTACCTATTGAAAAAAGAAAAAATAAACGTAGAACAAATAAGTAAATAAATCGTATAGACGTAATCTTTGAAGTGTCAAAATAATAACAATATCATTTAAAAACAAGAAATCTTACCCTTCTCGTATAAGCTTCATCGAGTTCAGGTAACGTAGCAGCAGAAATGATATCTCGCTCGTTAAGCGAATATTTTTGTTTGACTTCCTCCGAAAGTAGTACATGTTTGTGTTTCAGTATTATATTCTTAACGGATTCTGTCATTACATAGAGATAAAATCTTCTAAAGTTTTGCCAGTTTAGTAAAAACTTTGTACCTCTGAGAAAAGAAAAAGGTAAAACAAATATGATTAAAAACCTAAGCGCGTGTAAATTTTTATTGTATAGAATAAAAAGAAAATAAACTAACTCGAGAGCATTATAACCTTGACAAATAGATATACCGCCAATAATATTAGATAATTTATTCAGGCCTCGTTCTCCCAAATATTTGGTTACTAAATTTCCACCTAAACTAAATCCTATGCAAACAATTCTTGTATTTGGATGTTGTTCAACGAGATTTTGTAGCATCGTGTTATAATCATCTGTGTGACCTAAAATAATAAAAATAATATAGACATAAAAGGTGAGATTCATAAAAAGTAATATGAGCTCTGAGGTTGTAAATATGTAGTATATATATAATATAAGAAGGCATACATAATATAAGAATAGAAAAGCGTAATATTTCTTTATAATACTTATATTCTTTACCATAAGTGAATATCCTTGGTGCTGTAACCTTGACACTAGAAAGGGCTCCAACGTGATTAAGTACGGCGCATCGATAACCGTGGCATTGAACAAGGTGAACGAATGTTCTGATGTAGACACTTTCTGAAGTATTACCGATGCCCGGGCAGATAGCTATTGTAATATCATCTGTGGAATAATAAAATTCATTTTATTTCAAGGCATTCGCTATTCAAGAATTCAGAGAGGCATCGAAGAAAACAAACGCCAATATTTTAATGTTTAAAAATTTGTTTTTGTTTTTTTCGCTTTCTGTTAACGTAAGTTATGCATGATTATGATACATAATCATATATATATATATAAAGAAAACAATTCGAATATTTTTAATTATCCATTGAAAATCTTGTTTAGGTGAGTTGGTAGCATACCAACAACGACGAGTCCTCTTGAAAGAAGTATATTCCAAAGTTCGATGTAAACATGAATATTTTTCTTCGATGAAAAAAAATAAGAAGCTTAAAAATCAAATACCTTATAACATTGACGACCAGTTTTTTTTTTTTTATTCTGAACAGGTATTTGGTCGTGTACGACTATAAGAATTATTTATGAATAATAGATTTATTAAAAGTCTCATGTTAGAAAAAGAAGAAAAAAAGAACTTAGCGTGCGATTCGTGGTTATGAGTCGCACCTGTTTATTTTACCTTCAAACATACGTACGTACGTAGCAGAAGAAACTCGTGTACAATATTAACGTATCTTCTCTAGGATCATATTAAAATTAATGAACGATGAAGAAACATGTGAAATAACTATGAAATAAACAAACCTTCATGGCTATTAGTTAATGGTTGATAAAGATCATAAGTTAAAGTAGTATTATCAGGTAAACCGATGTATACGCGTTCTCCAATTGGCCAAGGACACCGTACACGGCCGATGATACTGTGAACCACCGTTTGAACGTGACCACTGAATCCCCATAATCTTGTTGGTTTGTATCTGAAATAGGATTGTTACCAAAATTGTATATATAATCATTTTTGTATTATAATTATATTTATAATAAATGATAACGTTTTATCATTTTGTAAAAAAACTTTTGCCGCCATTTCGGTACCCAATTCTTTATACAGATATATATATATATATTCAATCAAGTATGGTTTTGATATTATATTCATCGTTTTAATAATTTCCTTTATGTTTATATTTAATGACGCGTATAATCGGTTTATTAAAATCTGGTACATTTATGAAAGTAAACATTTAATTGAAGTTCTTATAATTTACCATTGAAATGGAAGATAAGAATATTACCACTGACCCGATTATATGAATGACATTGCTAAACATTTCGTTCAATCAAATGTATAGAGAATTCGACAAACCGTTAGAGAGATGATTTTATTACGAGAGAGAAATAGAGAGAAAAAGAGGGAGAAAGAAAAAAGATTATTTTTAGTGGATTAGTGGAACACGGGAAGATTTAAAACGGTCATAGAACGAATAGATGAGCGAGAATCAACCAACGTTACCCTAACGAAATTTTATGGCTCTGTAATTCTCGTAAACAAGAGAAAATATTGTTTTATGTTCAAGTAGAATTTCTTCGGCAGCTAAAAAATCGATGATCTAAAATCTCCGTTTCTTTATAGAAGCATTGATTTTTATTTATATCTTTTCTTTTTTTGTTTTCCTTTTTTTTTGTTTTATAGAGGAAACGTTTCGTATTCGCAAGAAAATTGGTCAAACCAAATAACGAGAAAGCGGTCACTTTATTATTTTAGGTTTATTTCAAAATTATACCCTTTCTCGACGATGTTCCCCTTTTCCAGATTATTTTTTTGACTATAAATATGAACATTTTATGCGGTCGTGATCGCATTTTGGTTGAACGTACTCCTAAATGTAATATTTTTATAAGATCTCCAAAAAATGGATATTTTATTTGGGTAGTGAAATTTATAAAAATATTTTTGTTAGTTCATTGAGAGAAAATGGAAAGATTAATAATTGTTGTTTGTGAGAAATAAAATTGTACACACCTAATGCATTTTGTAGCAAATGCAGAAATAATTTTGTCCACGTATCATTAATGAAACGATCATGGAACTGACAATGTTATTTTTGTAAATGAAAACGTTTTAAAAAGATTACAAATTCGAATCGTAAGGGAAGTAACTTTATAATAAGCACAAATATTGCTTACATTATCTTGTAATTAGATATTCTCATTATCTTTCGTAAGAACTTTGTCCGACATACTTTAAACAATGTAGTTAATTTAACTATGGTTTCGTGCTCAGTCATCTTTACTTTTACAATTTCCGTTGAATGTTACGATTAAACGGTACATTGAATATACTTTCACTGTTATTAAAGACTTTGTGTACTTTGTAATAATTGTTTGTTGAACGATAAAAAAACAACATGAATTTTCTTTTTAACAGTGAAAAGAAACAAAATATTGATCAATAATCCACTTTCTTTATTTTTTAATAAATAAAACCTAATCATAAATTATGTTGTAAATATGAAAAAATAATAGTAAGTACATCGATCAAATGTGTTTTTCAACAATTATTTTCTTTTATGAATGCTATTTAAATATTTCGTAGTACGAATATTTGGTACCAAAATGGCGACGGAATATTCATCTTTAAAAAGATTCGTTTTCAAAAAGAAGAATCATAATAAAAAACAAATGTGTTAAATCGATAAAGAAGAAAAATAAGAGAATAGATTAATTTAAAAAAAATTAAAAGTAGTGAAAACGCAATACGATACAAAACATAATAATTTAGTGATGCATTAGAACGTGTTACATATATACATACACATACGTACATACAATTATACATTTTGAAGTAAAGAAAGTATGTACTTTCAGAAACTAAACAAACCTTTCCTACATGCACAAATACACACATATACACAAATACACGTACAATGTATATGCATTAGCATGAAAAATAATAGACTTTGAAATCGATTAGAGTATATTCCCTTTGTGATATTTTTCCCTATATATAAATTACAATATTATTTTGTACGACGACGACGTTTTCGCTTTTGTTCATCACGACAACGAAAAAAAAAAAATAAAAAGAAAAAAGGAATAAAAAAAATTGAAGTAAAAGTGAGAGCCTCGTTGTCGTTGTCGGTATTATTATTATTGAACTCGGTCAATGCGATTATTTTATAAAATACGAGAAGCCTTCCTCCATCAAGGTAAAACTTCAACAATATTACAGCTATTACAATATTGAGTTACATAGAAATATATAATATACAACATTAAATTATTACAAAAAAAAAAAAAATAAACAAAAAAGAAATCAAAATTTCTTCTCAAGAATAAACGTTTAATTATACTTTCTAATATCAAGTAATGAATAATGATAACAATATAACCATTGATAATAATTTGAGGTAAAACTTGTTTATACTCTTCGATGAATACTAAACTTGTGAATCATTTTTTAATTAGTAAACTTGCTCATACTTCTATATTCATGTCATAGCTCATTCTAGGAACGTGTTTATAATATATTGCTTGAATAGTATATCTTCTTCTTTTGTTCATTCCATCTATCGCACACATTTACGTAACATATTTATATTTTATAAATTGAATTTTTAATTATATTTGCACAAGATGATATCTCTTTTAGAAAAATTTTTTTTTCACGCTTTGTTTAATTATAGGACAAAAAAAACACAGACACACACACACACACACACACATTCACACATTTTCCGCTGATAAGAGCTTCGTTATTCAAAATTTGTAATATTTTTTGATAGCGTGATGATATCATTCTTTAGGGGGAATAAGAAAAAAATCTATTATGCAATATGTGAAATAGATTTATTCTCTCTTGTTCACGCTTAGGTCATCCTCATATTTATCTTTCTATCTCTCTCTCTCTCTCTCTCTCTTATTTGGATATAAAAAATAAAATTCTTTTTTCTTTTTTTCTCTTTTCTTTTTATTAATTAGATTAATTAGACAAATCTGTATTTAATGTTTGACAGATTATATGCATATTTCGTAGATGCTTTATATTTGAATAAAATTTTCTATTGTAGAAAAGCTCGAATGATAAATTAGCATTTCTATTGTAGAGCATTGAATTATATTCGTAGATATACGCTTTTTGAACTCTTGGATTAAAATAGATACAAAGAGGAAGGAGATGAAATAGAAGAAGAAGAAGAAGATGATGATGATGAAGAAGAAAATGATGATGGAATAGAGAATGTATAAGTATAATAAGAATTCTATATTATTTTTCGTATATTCGTTTTTTCATTAATTATACAACGACATAATGGGGATCATTATAAATGCAATGTCAATAAATTCAACATTCTTGTAACATAAAGTTCAAAGTGTTATACTTAATTAGATAATCACAGAACATTAATTACATTCAAACTTGTTGACTCGAAAAGTAAAATAAATATTCGTAAGATAGGGGGATAATTTTAATAGAACGGATATAAATTGTTGACGCATTATGAAAAAGAAAGAAAAAAACTCGCAATATTTTCTAAAGACAAGAAGAAAGTGGGAATACAAAAGATAATACATTATCTAATTTATTATTCAATATTACAATAATGTGTCATTGACTCTGTAAATATATAAGAGATGAATACACATTTGTTTTATATAATATTTTTTCTAATTTTTTCGATTGTCATAATTACAGATACATACATATATATATTTGTGTATTTTGTATTGCGATAACAGAACGATTATCTACAATTTTTTTAAATACATACCAAAAAAATCTAAGATAAAACGTTTTAATAAGTTTCATTAGAATTTCGGCAAAAAAGTATTCGTACGTATTAATTTTAAACGCAAACAAATAGCGTATGCTCGTTTTATCGTTATTATCACATGATTTATTATTACTTTGAAGTACAAACGTTTTTAAAAAGAAAAAAAGAAAAACCGAGGCAAATGTAGGTCTCGTAAAAAAGAAAAAAGAGACAGAAGAATTTTAATGAAGATTGAACGAGTAAATTGGAAAAAGAAAAGAAAAATAAAGAAATAAGTTTTTCTTGATGATAATCTAACATGAAAACATTAATCAATCATTCGTTTTAATTCGAACGATCATAGGAAAAGGGTACCAACATGGAAACTTTCTATTTTCATTCAATATTTATTATTTCAAATGTAATTATAGAGAAACGTGAATGTTTTATGAATTCGACCTATCCTCACTAGTTTTACTTATTTTTTTCTTGTCATATTTATTTCGTTTCTATTCGTTAATGAAAAATATGGTGGAGGGGGTGACACACACACACACACACAAATCGAATAAGATAAAATAAATTTATCGCGAATGCGAGGGAACAAAAAACAAAAAATACAAAAATAAAAAATAATGAAGAGAGAGAGAGAGAGAGAGATTATAAGTAGCAGACCTACATATATAGATGAATGAAAAAGTATGTGTGAAAAAAAAAATAGGATAAACAAACATAATATACTTACGGTTCGGTGATAACCGGTGCGATTTTCAAAAGTGTCGACAAAAAGTTTGGATCATGGCATACGAGTAGCGGCTTTTGAGGGGCACTGTTTACATTGAGTAATCTGAATAGAATGCAAAGGATTACGGCAAAAACTGCCAACAACGCTGTCGACATTTTTTTTTCCGATGATTATTTTCTCTATTCTTTCTTTTTTTTTTAACGAATAATCGAATCGAAGAAACCTTTTTATTATTTATTACTTTTTTTTTTTTTCCTATTTTTGTAATTATTATTTTATTTTAATCGTGTATTAACGACGCGTCACGATCTTTTATTCTTATTCTTCTTCTTCTTTATACAATGAAAGCTTTTATTAGTCCCTTTTTAACCGGAATAACAAAAAAAAATAAATGAAACCAAAATAAAAGAACGAAGATCGGGACCGGGGAGCCGATCGAATACGACAACGACCGAACCTTTTAAAAGGTTTGGATCAGACTGTTGGCTTTGGATGGGATTTATATATGCGTGTGTTATGTGTGTAATGTGTAAGAGAGAAAGAGGGAGACAGGGAGACAGGGTAAGGTGAAGAGAGAGAGAGAGAGAGTGTGTGAGAGAGAGAGAAAGAGAGAGAGAAAGAGAGAGAGAGAGAGAGAGAGAGAGAGAGAGAGAGAGAGAGAGAGTGTGTGAGAGAGAGAACGTGAGAGAGAAAGAGGAGGATAGGAGATGGGTAATATTGAAGAAGGACAGATGTACGTCTCTCACGGGGCGCGGTACTCCTGGAGAATCGATCGACACAACTCACTCATTACACTAACACGAAATTAGAAGAGATTCCTCTTCTTTTTCTTCTCTTCTTAAAGTTTGATTATCATTCCTTTCTAACGTAACTCCAAAATTGATCACTTCCTTTTGTACGTTATTTTCTTCTTTAACGAGATGAATTGTACAGAAAATAATACATAACGCGATATCCTCTTTCTCTGACAGTTATTCCGCGCCGGGTTTATTTTACCGACATTTGCCAATGCGCGCTTCTCTTTCACGTTTAGTAGTATTATATGTGAAGGTTGTAATCTTATATGGCCGGTATTTTTAACGTCATCTATATACGATGACCGTAAAACATTTTAGAAAGTTTTGTTACCCATTGTCAATATGATTTAATTTGTATGTTATCGATACGACGTCGATAAAACAGTTTGCAAAAAAACTGTTTTATCGACGGATGACAGTATGATCTGTTTTATCAATGGTTATTAAGAATAATCTTTATCTTATCTTTATTTTTATCTTTTATTTTTTTAATGTTGAGATATTCTTGAAAGATTTTATTTTATTTGCTTATCTATAGTGTTATAATGTTAAGCACGTTGTTTTGACATTTTGGAAATATAATACGTATTAACACAAAATAGTTGGCATAGAAACGCGACAGCAGAAAAAAATACCGCAGGAATGCTGCCAATTATTTGCGCAATTAAAATTCATATATATTATTGCTCTCTTTATTAATTAATTATTTAAGTAGTTGTTAATAATTGAAAAATCGAAAGAAAAGGTTTACTGCAATCTCGAAAACAATTTTTAATTTAAGAAAATTTATAGAAAGATAGGTTTTTCTAGCTCCAATATGATATCGGTCTTAAATAATTCATTAATAAAGTATGCAATTCAATGTGCAATTAAAAATACTTATTAATTTTTTTCTGCTGTTCACGTTCTATACCAACTTTTTTGTGATATACTTATTTTTAGCAATGGAGTATACGTGTTTGAACAATGATTTTTATAAAATAGTCGAAGTTATTGCAATCTTAACTATAAGTGGTTTTGAAATTATCGATCGATTAATCTCGATTTTTTAATTTAAAAGTATGATAACTATAATTAAATTTTGATTTATGAGTGTGGTTTTGGTATAATTAGATGATAAATAAATACAACAATTTTAATGCTACATCTACAATTGTTTCTTTTAATGCACACATTTTATATTTCTTAACGCGTATAATGAAAATAAAATTTCTTTCTTTTATTCGTGAATATTTTTAATTGTTTCAGACGACATTCGTAGATATGTCACGGAACAAAAAAGATTATTTTGATAAATCTAACAATAAATAAGGATTGATTATGCATATATTTTTGTCTCAAATGATTGAGCATCGTTGTTATCGTCATCCTCATCGTCGCGTCATCGTGGTCATCGTACGATAAACAAAAGAAAACACGAGTTGAAATACCTAAAAAATGAACTAACAGGAACGAAATGTTATTATTTACATAAAGCTTGAGCTTAATTGTAAATCTAACACGTATATGATCTCGAATTGGTTAGAGATTAGATTAGATTAAATCGGTGCAGTATTGAAAATAAAACATGAAAATAAAAAAGAAAAAGAAACAACAAACTATAAAAATATATCTCGGAAATGACTTAAATTGTGATAAAATCTATATTGAATACAAAAGTGTATTTGATTGATACGGGATAACATGATAGATATCATAATTAAAGAATGGGGATTATGTAGCGACGTTTGTTAATTAAATTGAAACAAAAAGTAAAAGAAAAAAGAAAAAGAAATATTAAAAATGTAGCATCTTATTATAAGGAGACAAAATAATAATATAAATTCATGTTGCATAAAAAAATAAGGGATAAAAATTAAATAAATAGAAACAAAATCAAACTACGTGTAAAAATATCATTAAATTAATTTAAAATAAATCTATATTGGATACAAAAATTGATCTCATTAGTCATGTAACATTACATCAACCACGTATAACAATTAAGAAAATAATAAACGAGTAAAATTAAGCTTATCGAAAAATAAAAAAAAAAAAATCATAAAATCGATAGCCGCCAATATTTTCCTTAAAATAATTCAAGAATGTAGTTTAAAATATACATATTTTTACATTTTTTTCCTATTATTAGAAATAAATTGAAAGAAATTATGAAAACTGAGGAAAAAAAGAGGCGAAAAAATAAAAATAATAAAAATATAAATGAAATAACAAAAAAAAAAAACAAGAAAAAAAAGAAAATTTTATAAGGATAGTGGACGGAGTGAAATTTATATTTTGCGAATTTAGTACGTGTTCGCGATTACCGGGGAAAAGAGCTTATCGTGCTAAAAGAAGAGAAACAAAGAAAAAAAGGGGGAAAAAGAGAGAGAGAGAGAGAGAAAAAGATAGACATACAAGATCCTCGGAATTCGTGGCAAGCAGGCGCAAAGTGAATACCGTTAGCGTCTTCCCCGATCGTCGACCGGATTGAACGTTATAAAAGCCGAACCAGCCAATCTTAAAAGGACAGTGTCTCTTAGTCTTGCAATGGCTAGAATGAAGACTTCTTATTTTTCTTCAGCAATTTCTTCCTCATCGTCACATTCGAATAGAGGAAGAAAATGTTGGTGGTCATTAAATGTCTTCGTTGTTTTAGCCATTGCATCTTCATTAACTAAGATTGTTGATTCGGCATCTGTTAATCGACCCAAAAGAGAATTCGTTATACCCGATTGGATCGAAATTGTTGAAGAATCATCAGGACTCGATGACAGATCTAACGTTCGCAGAGCTGTGAAAATTCGCGAAGCTAAGATCACATACGATGGAGCTCAACTATGGAGGGTTCAGCCTTCTTGTGAACAACCCGTTCTCCAATCGGATGTCCTTTCCGAGTTACAGGAAATTGGATGTTAGTAAACACGTTATATTTTTTTACTTTTTTTTGTATTATTTCTAACATATTCGTCGCTCTCGTAGTCCCCGTCCCCGTTTGTTGCGTTACACATTTATTTTATTAATTTATTATTTTATTTATCGAATTTACATTTATAATTGTCTTTTATTGTTTTTTTTTTTCTTTTTTTTTCTTTTTTTTTCTTTTCAATTTGATATCCGGAAGGAATATGTAATTTTTGTATTTTGTTTTTCTATGTTTTCTTTTTTTTTTTTTAAATAGTAAGTTCACCCTGGTTTAGTAACGATACCACAGTGGACATCATGGTGAAGCAAGATGCGATCGCAAGAACATCTCGAATTTTAAAAGAAAAGAATCTTCGATACGAAGTCGTGATCAATGATCTACAGAGAGCAATAAATGAAGAAAATCCACCATTGTCGAGTGAACTGATGGAGGAATTAGAGGGACGGAAAGGTTCGTATGATCAATTTGTTTCCCTTTCTTTATTCTTTTGTAATTTTCTTTTTTATTTCGTTCCTCACATTTTGTGCTGCCTGTCTTCATTGCCTGTTATATTCGAATGAATCAACGTTATCAATAATAATTCACGTTTTGCTTTTATCGATCATTCAATTCTATTCTTCTTCTTATTCTTTTCTTTTGTTCTATGCGTGCGCTTCATTAAATTTAATAATTGGTCAGAGAAAAAGAAAGAAAATCGATTGAATCCTATTTTAATCGAGGGTAACCAAAAAGAAAGAAAAAAAAAAAGAAAGAAAACCACCAACTGATTTCATTTCTTTTAACACTATTCCACAAATTACTTATGCGAATGCACATAATCGTTACCCCATTATCGAAACCGATCACGTATCGAAGAAAGCTGTTGAAAATAAATTGAAACTCTTACTAGATCACCCGTTAGAAAGTGATTTTCCAATAGAAAGAGACTATCCTTCGATTTCTTTGTTCTTAATCCATAGTTTCTAACCAATTGTATGAATAAAAAATTACTCAATAGTAATCATGATCTTTGAGACGATGAAAAGAAAAAAGAACGATAAAAAATGATCTGTTTTCAAAAGAATGAAACGCCTCGTCCAAAAAAAAACTGATGTGATCGATGATAAGAATATTTACTTTTTTTCGAAATTATATTTCGTCTCGGAAAAAAAATTGAAATTTCATTTTTATTTGAACATTTGAATTACATTGATAAACATCTTTTAGGTCGTTGACCTTTGTAATGGTTTGAAACTACTGACCCAGATCGGTGAGTTTAATCCGACAATATCGACTCAACGTAACAGTTATATCTGTTAGAAGAAGCATGTATAAATATATGTATGTAATACGTTACTTACAATTCACTTATACATAAATATTATATATATATATACGTATGCACGTATGTTACTTTGATCTATTAATTATCGTTTGAAATCTAAGTCAGTATCTTTGCAATTCTGTTAGATTATTTATATTTTCCAATAGAATCCTATAAACACGATATATTAAATTATTATTTAATTCTCATAGAGAGAGAGAGAGAGATCATTTTATATCGATCAATAATTTCTAATCCGATGATTTTTTTCATTTCAATGTAGAAAAAGAGAAAGAAACGTCGATAAAATTTCTTCGATTAGATTTTTCGATTAGAACATTTAGAATGATATTAGTTGGATTGAGAATCGTAGAAATTTTTTAGCTCGTTACGCTTGGTGGGAGGGAGTGGTGGTCAAAGTACGAAGTAAATATCATCCACGTCCTCGTCCTCTTCGTTATCCCATAGCTAATGTGTATGGTGCCTATGGTGGAGGTGGTGGCCCTTGGCATTTTAGGGGTGAGCTTTCTGGGCTTTGCAATCCCACTCTGTCGATTCAGAATCTTCTAATTTTCATTCTTCACTTTTCTTCTATATACATATATATATACACATGCATATTACATACACTACTATATTAAGTTATACACATATATTTTTATTTATATACATATATTATTTTGTTTTAAATAATTATCCATTGATTATAATAATGTACTTTTATGCTCTGAATCTATAGAGTGGTTTTATTATCCACGTGTCATTCCCCTAATACAGTTATAATGTAATTTATAAGATCTTATCATTAGGTCACAGAATGGAATGGTCGAGTTATCATCGACTCGATGACATTTACGGATATCTCGATTTCTTGGCACAAACTTATCCAGACGTTTGTTCGGTCATGAACATTGGTAATTCTGCCGAAGGTAGACCCTTGAAGGTATCATCATTCTTATCTTTGAAACAAAAAATTATTTGCGAAAATAAAAAAGAATTTCTTTAATTTTTTTTATTTTACATATATATATATATATATGTATATAAAATTGAATTATCGTTTAGGTACTTAGAATTAGTAATGGAAAGGCTGGAGTTCCAGCTTTATGGATAGATGGTGGTATTCATGCCAGAGAATGGATTTCACCAGCTGCAGTAACTTACATCATTGATTATCTTGTTGAAAATAGCGAGTCATTAGATGCTGATTATTATATACTTCCCGTTGCTAATCCAGATGGGTATATATAAACACATTGATTTCTATTTGCGAACATAGTTATTTTAAAGATATTCATGATCTTAACGATCTTGTTGTTTTTCTTTGTTCTATCAGATACGAATACACATTTACGAATGATCGTTTGTGGAGAAAAAATCGACGTAATTTTGTTGGTACTCAATGCGTTGGCGTAGATCTTAATCGTAATTTCGGTTACAAGTGGGGCGGTTTGGGTACCAGTAAAAATCCTTGTAGCGATATATTCGCCGGTTCTGCAGCATTCTCTGAACCGGAAACAAATGCTATTAAGAATTTCTTCGAAGCTAGTGCAGCTGATTTCAAGGTCGGTTTTAATATACAACATGTTTACAAAAAAAATAAGGATCGATCCATGCGTTCGTTGTTTTTGATATATTTTGTTTGTTTGTTTAATTTACAAACGAAATTATATAAAATTGATTTGCTTTTTGTTCGTTTACTTTAGGCTTACCTAACGTTCCACAGTTATGGTCAATATTTCTTATATCCATGGGGTTATGATCGTCGTGTCCCACCAGATTACGCTGATCTTGACAGAATCGGTCATTATGCTGCCAATGCGATGAAAAAAGCAGATGTTGCATCGAGTTCTTATACAGTTGGTAACAGTGCAACAACTTTGTATGCAGCAGCAGGTGGATCCGATGATTGGGCTAAAGCAATGTTAAAAATCAAATATTCTTACACTATCGAATTGAGAGATACGGGAGCTCATGGTTTTGTTTTACCAGCACGTTACATCGTTCCTACTGCTAAAGAAGCATTAGCTGCTGTTCAGGTTATCGCTGAAGCTTGCAAATCGTTATAAATTATTTTAAATAGACTTATATATATATATACTAGATAGTTGTATTCGGTAATTTTATAAGTTGATTAATATAAGTCGAAAAATGAAAAGAACAAAAAAAGAATTGATTTTATGATATATTACAAACTGTGTGAAATTATTTGTCTTATCGAATGAAAAATCATAAAATGAATTTTTGTTGAATTAGTATACTTTCATAATTAACGATACATTTATTATTTCGAGAGTTATATTTATGATTAATATTTTTTTTTACTACTTTTAAGAACAAAAAAGTGATGTATATTTTTTTCTTTTTATATTTAAGTATAGTATATATAAATATGTATTTATATTATATATGTAAAACGAATTGCCATTAGAAAGTATGTTACAAGTCAATACTTACACACAAATGCCATAATCTAATAATAATTAATCAAATGTTTATGTATCTTTACACCAGCCGGGTATCTATTATATATTAATATAATTATTTTTTATTCGACACACAATAAAATATTTATAATATAACAATTTCAAGAACGTAATTTTTACAATTGTTCCATCGTTGAAATTTATTGAATGAATCATTAATGATTCAACATCAACCAGGTAATCCAAGTGATGTAAGCAGATACTCTAGTGTAAACCGATGGTGCATTTTTACCGCCACATGGGAAAAGACCCCATGAAACTATCCCAATTATTTCTGCTTGGCCAAATGCGTTTAGCGATACCAATGGTCCTCCTGAATCTCCCTGAAGGCAAAAAAAAGTAATTAAATATAGAAAATTGTTAGAGTAAAGAAAAAAAAAACATTCATCGTAAAATAGAAATATTTATATCAAAGGAAGAATGAAACCTTGCAAGCTGATAAACTACCATCCAATGGTCCTGTACAAATATTCGAAGGATGCAAAGGATTCCTACCCTCGTGACGTAAACTTTTGTCCAACGTACGTTTACATAAATCGTAATTTAAGATAGGTAACATAGCGGATTGAAGAATTTCTGGATTTTCGGGTAATTTCGTTCTACCGATGCTACCCCATCCAGTTAATATGGCTTCACCTTCGGGAATAGTTTCTGGATATGGTAGTAGAACCGTTGATACGAATGGATTCAATTCGAATGGTGATTCCAATTTCATCAATGCTATATCGTACGGTGCTACGGATCTAAATATTTGTTTGTTTGTTTTTCATTGTCATACATTTTAAATTAAAAAAAAACAAAAAAATCACACAATACGCTAATCTCTCGTTATAATATTATGAAAATAATATCAAAAGAGAAAAAGTAAATAACTCACCCGTTGTATAAAGGATAGACAAATATTTCAACAACCTTCCTACTTTGTTCAGTATCTTCTAAAACACCCAACTTATGTTTACCAGCTAAAATAAGAAATTCTCCTCTTTTCGGTGCCAAAGTTTTACAGTGGCCAGCTGTTAACACCCAGCCTGCTGTTAACAAACTTCCACCGCATACGTGTCTTGGTGGTAATTTACGTAAAGGATCACCCCAATGAATGGACAGTTGCCAGGGATATAATCCTTTTTCTGCATTTTTTCCACCAACTATTCTTATTGGTCTTTGGGCTAACATCATTGATCGTTGTGGGATTTCTATATGATCGTTAAATAATAATTTAGTTTATTAATTTATCGATTGATTGCAATTAATATATATATTAATATTATTTTAATTAATTAGGAAATTAATTTTTGCGTTAGCGTGGTAATATAATTATTATTATTTATTTTAATTATATTTTTTTTAAAAAGAACTGTTAACTTCTCTCACCTTCAATTTCTTTACACGTAACAACACTTAAATATAAAATGAACAACGATAACACATCGATCATTGTTGAAATCTTAATTATTAAAAACTTAAATAAATTCTTTTTCCTTTTATCGTTGTTTGACACGATTTGTTAAGCTTAAACATTCGAGATCGAATGATCGTTTTCCGAAGTCCGGGTGAGAGCTTAGAACGGATGCGGAAGATCATTTTGCGGAGGAGGAACTCGATTTTCTATCACATCGTGTTCCTACATCTAAACTGGTTCCTTTTTGTCGTGTTCCATGTATTACAGGATTTCTTTCAATGGAATACCGGACCTTGATTCTTTTATCTTTGGAAAGGTCAGGATTAGATTGAAAAACATTTTCCGCATGCTTTACTTTTCGTTCGTATTTATAATTTAATCTGATCATAAAGAAATGCATTAGATACGTTTATCGATAAAATTGATCGAAACGAAAGGTATACTAATGACGTATTATATTATCTTTTCTATGAATTTGTAAAAATAATAAGATAGGGAGTTAAAAAAAATAATAAGTAAAGATTAGAAGAAATAAACACACACACACATATATATATATATATATATATATATATATATATATATAAAATGTATGGAACAATAAAAAATATTTTCTTGGCCGGAGAAAAACACGTATCATAAAATATAAATGAGATTGTACGAAGTTTTCAAAAGGTTTTTTTTTTATTCAATAAAATAATTTCATTAAAATTTAATGTGATTGATCGAAATGTGTCGAATTAATGATAATGTCAAATGAACAATTAATTAATTGCTTTTAATTTTATTTTCGATCCAACTGTTGAATGCAGATACTCTGGTATAAACCGATGGTGCTCCACGAGTACCACATGGTATAACACCCCAAGAAACAACACCTATTACTTCAACACCATTAGCCGCGCTCTTAATGGCAAGAGGACCACCGGAATCACCCTGTAATTTAAACACACGAATATCACGTTTAAGATAATTAAAAAATCAATGAATAATTTGAATATATAAAACGATTCAATCAAAATTTGATTCTTACGCTGCAAGCTGAATATCCACCGGTTAAAGGCCCAGTGCAAACGTTAGTTTCGTGAAGTGGTGTTGATCCAATAACTTTATTCATAGCTTGACGACATGTACTAATATCGATCAGTGGAAGATTAGCTTTTTGTAAAATGTCTGGCATTTCAGCGATTGAAGAAGTTGATATTGATCCCCAACCACTGAGAACGCTAGTACCTGTTGGAATTGATCCGGCCGCTGGTAATTTTATTGGGGATACTACACTGTTGAAATTCAATGGTGCATTCAATTTCAATAGAGCAATGTCGTATGGATTAACGTCACTGGAATTTCAAAAAAAAATATTTATAACAAAATTATTTTTCATTCGTTTAAAATTCGTACGATATTAATCAATGCCAATATAATAATATAATATAATATATAATATAATATAATATAATTACAATAAATCAATATANCCTATACTATTCGTATCATTTTTACATTAAAAACAAAATAAAATTCTATATTCGTATAAATTTGAATATATTCGCGTAATTAAATATATATAATAATTAATTATTATATAACGAATATATAAATATATTTGTTTGCATTGTAAAATTATTCCCTCATCAAGGAGATAATATTTGAATATTAAATGATAAATTTTAACTTACCCGAGATAGTTTTCATGTACGATTTGTTTAACTACAATCCTTTGTTGTTCACCACTTTCGGTGTGTGCAATATTATGTTTTCCAGCTTTCACTGCAAATATTCCGAAACTTGGTACAGCCAAAGCACAATGTCCAGCAGTTAAAATCCATTGTTCGTTTAAGATCGATCCACCACAAAAGTGTTTAAGACTTGATGAAGATAAACCATATTGCAAGGAAACTTGATAAGGAAATTCGTTTTTATTTGCGTCTGTTCCACCAGTGATACGGGTAGAAAATATGGGCAAGTTGAAACCTAAATAGGGTTTCTCTGCATATGCAAAAATTATAATCATTATTAGTTTTTTCTATTTAATATTATGTCCTATTGTTTTAATGTAATATAATCGTTCACGCATCAAAATGATTAACTCTGCTTTTAGCATATTTCTTTTTTTTTTTATATTTTTGTACCAAAGTATTCGATCGATGGTTAATATACACATTTATTTAATTGTTCAATTTAAAATCATAAATTAATTGGATTATAATTATAGTAATAATAATAAATCAATAGAATCATTAATATTTTCTTTCCTATATATTTTTATTTTACACTTTTTAAAGCTTTGTTAATTAATTTGATGAATTAAATAAATAACTAATGTAACGTTTAATTTTACTTACCGGCAATAGCCGCGACGAAAAGTGCTGCGAAGACAATGAGTTTCATCATGTTGTTTGATATGCATTTAGATTTCCTTCTTCGTTTTATATAGCCTGTTCTGAAATGTGTCAGTAACGAGATATCAATGATTGAGTTGGAAAAAAGAAATAAAAATAAAAATGACATTTTTTTCTTGTAATCCTTGCAACGATAGAAATAAGATAAGAAAGATTTTGCACTAGGTACGAAAGCACTTGTTTACCTTATTCCATTGTGATTGGTAAATCAATTTGTTTGTCTTTTTTATTTTTTCAGTCAAGATTCTTGTGTAACGTTATCGTTATTACTTTTTAACGTTAAGAAACAATCTAATTCTATTAACGCGTTGGATTACTATTTAATCATTTTAACACATAAGTTAAATTAATAATAATAATAATATTATTGGATACATTTAGAAATGTTTTTCATTTTATGATGGAATGGACTTTTAAAATGATAAAAAAAAAAAAAGAATTTATTTGAAATAATGTGACAATGGAATATAATATTTAAGATTGATATATCCGAAGGGGAGAAACAAAAAATATCATCGCTATGAATACTTAATAAAAATTCTAAAGAACTTAATCTCCGTTGAGATAAAAAAAAATCGGATAAAGAAGATTCATTGATTTTTATTGAAAAGGAATAATGTGATATCTTAAATAAAGAAGTCACATATTGCAAAAGTCATACAATGGTAATTGTTTCAGTGTGCGTAAGCTTTTCTTTTTTTTTTTAATTAATTAATTAATTAAATTTATTATTATCTGTTTCAATATATGATCGAGAGCGATATATTATCTACTTAGATAGAAACAAAAAAAATCCAATATCTCCAGATACGATTCGTTGTCACTCATTTAAGATACTTACATATCATGCACTCGTTCCTTGTACTAATTTAATTATACAGAACTATTAAAAAGTTTCTGAATTAATTGTACAAATTAATTACGTTTTTTCATAAGATTTTTAATAAGATGTAGCTTAAAAATATATATGATTCAATAGTAAATTTATTTCCTGAACAATCTAAAATAGAAAGTATTTTAATTCAAAGAATGATATATATATTTATATCATATTTAAAAAAAAATTACGGAAGAACAAAAGGAAAATGTTAGAGAGAATTTTTGTTGGCATCGAAGAGGAATATTTATGATCCATAATTTAAATGATTGTAATAATATTTTATTAAAATATTTTTTATCTATTTATATTTTAATAAGATAACTTATAATTAATGTTCTCGTAAAATAAAGCCTATAATAATTATTTAACATGTTGATGGATCCAGTCGGAGTAAGAAGCAACGCGTGTATAAACTGATGGCATTCCATGACCACATGGAAGAGTACCCCATGAAACGATACCAACTTGGACAGGTACCGAATCAAAATATTGAACTAATGGACCACCAGAGTCACCCTAAAAATAAAAAAATAAAATAAATCATTGATACATATCGATCACGATCAAACCGAATACGAATATGATGCTTTTAATAAATTGATTTTAATTTGTAAAAAAAAGAAAAAAGAAAAGGAAAAAAAAACTTACAGAACAAGCAGAAAGATTAGATTTTTCTCCTGCACTGGTGCAAACTTGAGTCGGGAAAAGTTCTGGTTTCTTTCCAATGACAGATTTGACTGATTGGAGTTTAGCCAAACATTCATCGTTTTCCATGAGAGTTAATGTTGCTGTTTGAAGAACCTTTGGAAGTACTGGTAAAACGTTTCTTGATACCGAACCCCATCCACTAAGAACAACAAATCCGGTTTGTACTTGATCTTGAACTGGAAGCTGAAGTGGTGCTACTCTTGCGTTGGTCGTCAATGGTGTTTTAAGTTTCAACAGAGCGATATCGTGTTGTGCTACACCTCTGAAAAATTTTTGGATTTGTTTGGTATTTTTTTTTTTTATTAATAAGATCAATTATTAATTCATATTTTATAATAATAATAATAATAATAATAATAATATAATGATGAATATTTATATACCCCTTGTAGCCTGAGTGGACGATCGTCTGACTAACGTCGACAACTTGTTCAGTTTTTTCGGTTTCAACAAGATAATGTTTACCAACTGCAACCTTCAATTTTCCAATCTTCAATACGCAATGTCCAGCGGTCAATACATAATCTTCAGTTATGAGGGATCCACCGCAAACATGTCTAAATTTGACCAGAGGTGGTATACCCCATTGGACAGATACTTGGTATGGGAATTGGCCAGGTTTGGCATCATTTCCACCCGTTATACGTGGGTTTAAAGGTGTGGCCCAGCATGCTAAATAATTTTTTATGTTTAAACATTTCATTTACTTTTTTTTTTTTTTATTATTTTTCTATTATTTATATTACGCGCGTTTCCATTGACGGAATGTATGAAGAGTAGCAAGTTTTTGTTGTTACTTTTTTCTTTTTTTTATCATTTTTTAACACTTACCCTGAATTAACAGGCAGGTGGCAAGTAGGTATTGGAATAACATTATTGTGAGAGGTATTGAATAACTGAAAATAAATTAAATTTGTCGATATATATATATAAGGAACTATTAGTGGTATCTGATAAGAATATCGTTAAATTTAGGTTTCTTTTGATAAGGAGAGTACTCAAAAAGATTGATATTATGTCACTGATTTTTGTATTGTATTAATTACGTAATTTAATAATTGTAATTTGATTTGTGGATTTTGTTGAAATCGCTAAGTTAAGACGATATTATTTATATAATAAACATCGATATTTCAATGAACAATTTAAATTAACAATATAAGATGGAAATAATTTTGTTTTTTTTTTTATTTTTTAAATTAAAATACGATAAAGTATAAATTTCATATATTTAACAAATATAAATAATTTATATATTAACAATATAATATAATATAATAATAATAATAATAATATCATATATCTGTACAAATGGCAGTTTTATGCTCGAGTACATCGTATAATAATTATTACAAATATTAAAAATGATACGTACATAAAAATATTATTGGAAAATTATAGTGATGTATAAATGATAATAAAACGAAACAAAATAAAAATATAAACCTGAGTAGTTTGGGATTTGTTAACGATCGATAAATTCTATTAATAATTGTATATACTCGTTTCATTCTGTTTTCTATTCTAAAATCTAAAATATTAAAAATATATCATAAATATATAATTTTACAAGTACCATACATTAAACCAAGTATTGCCTCTAACATTTCTAAAATAATATATATATAATGAGATGTTAAATTTTGACTAGCTATTAATGTCCTAATGAAAATAGAAGTAAAATAAAGAAAAAAAAAGAAAAAAAAAAGAAAAAAAATGAAACCGTTCTAATCGATTAAATCAAAAAAAAAAAAAAAAATCTTGCGTCCTTCGAAACGGCATTTGCACTCTTTAAATAAATTCTATCTAAATTTATCGTCAATCTATCTTGACGTATAGAGATATATCATTTTGTTGTTCAATATCAAATAAAATAAATAGATCCACGCAATTAGATTAGCGTTACGTGTTGCATGTGACTAGACGAGCTATGGCTCGTATTCCAGCCCAAATTTCTCTTCCCGTTGGTACAATTTGTGTTGCAGGAAGTAGAAAACCATAAGTACCACGATCCCTAAGTTCAACCGTGTAAGCATATTTAATCCCAGCCGTAACTTTGGCCCAATCGTCTGAAGCTCCTAAAAGACAAAAAAAAGAGAATCTGTGAAATCGAATAAAAAAAAAGAAAAAATGTTTCTTCCTATTATTGATTTTTTTATATTATATATATATATTTTTATAGCAAAGATTTTGTTTTTCCGAATCCTTATAGTAATTAAATTCAACAGTTACGTTATTTTATTCCATGTTACTATTTTTTTGTTTTTTTTTATCAATAAGATAAATTCAATCAATTAAAACTTTTATCTCACATCTCATTCGACAATTATTTTCCATTTTATTAATTGGAATTTCCAATAGATTAATATCAATGATACAATCATCGATAAACGAAAATAATGAAATAAAAGAAGATACGAGTTTCTATTTGTTTCCGTTAGTAGAGTATTTAATGTAATTTAAAGTTATTATTATTATATTGTATTAGAAATATATATATATATATATATATATACCTGAGGTTGGATACAAGAGATCAGCTGCTGGACCAGCTTGATAACTGGTACCATGAACTTTTGCTATTGCGTTAACAGCTCTTCTTGCTACGCTTGTTAATTCCGAATAATCTACTGGATTATTTCTAACATAAGCCCAAGGTGATAACCACATTTGTGCATATGAATGTAACGTCAGATACATTCTATACAAACAGAAATAAAATTAATAAAATAAAATAAAAACACGTTTTTGTATATACTTATATAAAAACGTTTAGATTTGATTAAAAAAAAAAAATACGAAACGATAAGAAATTTGAAAATAAGTATACCTAATATTTTGTCGATTAGCCATAATATATTCAGCAATTGCTTTTGTTTCTGGTTCTGAAAATGCATATGGACCAGCATAAGTTTCATGACAAGGATCCAAACTTGTTCCACCATTGTTACGTTCACCCCATTGATATCCAAAGTTACGATTTGGATCTACACCTTCGCATTTTGTCCAAAACCATTTGGTGTAATGTGACATTAAATGAAATAAACTTGATGGCGAGTATCTAAAATTTGAACAAAATTTATTATTTAGATGTGTAAGTCTGATATATGTGAAAAATCATATTTTCCTTTAAAATGTGATTCTTTTCATATAAAAAAGTTCGATATTAATAAAATATGAAAAATATATTATATAATATACAAAATAATTATAAACTAATATCATCCGTACACACACACACGCATTAAAATATTCAATAAAAATAAATATAATTTTGGTTAATTGAGAAAGATTAATTAAATTTTCTTTTTACCTGGCACTATGATCACCGTGATAACTTCTCGTTTTCCTCCAAAGTCGATCATGCGTGTGCGTATACTCATATCCATCTGGATTCGCAACAGGTAAGATCATCCAATCGGAAACGTCCAACAATTTCGTGTAAGACGAGTTTCTTTCAACCAACTGACTTAAAATATAGGTCGCTACAGCAATACTGATCCATTCCCTGGCATGCATACCTGAAATTTCGAATAACACGATACGGAAATAAAAAATATATCATACATATATATATATATATAACTACATATGTATTTTAATACGATGATAAAAAAGATATAAAAAACAAATATTTACCAGCATCAATCCAGATAGCAGGTTTTGGTTCACCGTCACGTTTAGGTCCAGTCGATATTTTGGTCATTTTAATAGGTAATCCTTCGTAACTATGACCAATAGTAATTATTTCAACCATGGTTGGATATCTGAATGAGAGATATTCCAAATATCTTAAGATTTCTAAAAAAACATTTATATGGATATTTGATTTTATGTCTTTTCTTTTTATTACTTCTTTATTTCTTTTTTTTTTTGTTAATAAAAAAGAAAACGGTACCCCCGTAACGATGATATCGTCTCCAAGTCATGGTGTGTCCTTGATTGGTTACAAGATCGGCACGTTGTTCCTTAGACATCTTTGGATTTTGGTAATTGATCGTCTTCTAAGACAAGGAAAGTTTCTAAGTCGTCAAGGTAAATGGCAAAAACGTTTTCACTTTATTTGGGCCAGGATGTGGCTAATGATTAATGTTCATTTAGAAATAAAAGATAGCATATACCTGATTATTATCGTTTTAACATTGAACAGGTTACTCGACAAGAAAGTCGACCATGAGACTGGCACTCCTTTCTGTCTTTCATTATATTTGAATAATTGTATACTTATGAAAAAAGAAAAAAGAAAAAAAAAAAAAGGAAAATATCTAAGAATATAATTTGTTGGAAGTACTGTTTAAGTTATTATTTAGAATTTTTTTGTAGAATTCTAACAAAAAAACAAATCGTGTAATTTGTTTTAATTTTTTCTTTTTCTTTTTTTTTTAGCTTTCTGTTATATAACGTTGATTAAACAATATAAGTACCTGAATATCCGATATGAGTACTTTAAAATCAATTTTATGACTTTTCAAGTATTCCTTCACATCCGAAACTATGTCCGGTCCAACAACGACATCGGTTGTCCTAATTATAATAAAACAAAGTAATAATATTTCTTTATTACAGTTCAAATTTTTGGCTCTGACGTTGAATAAACACTGTTAATTGTTATTATTATTAATAATATATTTATAGAGAATAAAATGTATCATATCATGCATTATATACACGTTAAGATATATATTTAAAAGATAAGATATTTTATTTAAACAATTTTGTAATATAAAATAAAAAATACTTTGAAAATATATTTTACGATAACAATATTATATTATAATTTTACCTATTCAATATGGGATCGTTCCAAAATTTAATATCATCAGGTTCAGAATCCCTGAGTTCACGAAGTTCGGTAATATGTTCATTAGTTATAGGAAATATTCTTAATAATTGATGATTTCTATAACTGATTCTATTACTTCGGCTAGTTGAACTTTTCGATTGTGTTCCCATCATACTACTCACTATATTATTCAAACTATTAGCCATTGCTGAGAAGACAGATTCAACTGTACCAAACAAGGAAAATGCTCTTTTACTATCATCCAATGATTTCCTGGTTGCAATTTTATATTTTTCAAGATCCTCATCTTCGTCCTCGTATTCGTAATCATTCTCTGTGTCAAGGTTACTAAAGCTGTAAGAAAATGGATAAGATAGTTGAACTATATAGTATCGTTTAATAATTATTACGAACACCGAACTATAAATCATTTTAAACGTTTTACACGTGATTTATATTTGTAATAAAAGGAACAAAAAAAACATGACAAATCGTAGATATTTTTTCTTTGTTTTCGTGAAAAGTAGGTTAAAGAAGCGTGTAAATAAATCATAAGTTAAATGAAAATCATGGATTTGACGAGATCACTTGTTAAAGTAATTTATAAAGTTTCTAATGAGACTTTTATCGTTCATAAATTGTTAACAATATTCTGACTAAGCATGTTTTCTTATTTTCCTTTCTTTCTTTCTTTTTTTTTTTTTTTATTGTCTTTCATCAACGCGTTTTCTTTCGCGATCGAATATGGCGTCGCGTATGTCGCGATTCATCTTAATAAGGAAATTAAACATTAAAAACAAAAGAAGTTAGTGTTCGTTCTGCACGGTCCACTTTGTCATTTATTGCTGACCGGATCGAAATCGACAAAGTGGAACGGACAGAGTCTTCGTTCGTTTGCTCCTGATCTTCTTTTACTTACGTGCATCGAATATATCGGGGAGGGAAAAAACGATTATGTTTATATATTTAAATATGATTA
This sequence comes from Polistes canadensis, assembly GCF_001313835.1. Lineage (NCBI taxonomy): Eukaryota > Metazoa > Arthropoda > Insecta > Hymenoptera > Vespidae > Polistes > Polistes canadensis. The sequence goes on along the minus strand of NW_014569675.1, from coordinate 130,635 downwards.
TCTCTACAGATAGTATTACTTATTTAAAGATAATATATATATTACAAATATATTTAATATTTAACGAATAGAAAATCGTTCGAAAGTTTTATGGTATGAAAGCGAATTGTGAATGATTTAATTTGATCATTGTCTATAAAAAAAGAAATTCAGATCGTTTATCTTTCACTGATTAATGTATTCGAAAAATACGTTTAATATTTTACTTAACATTAGTTTAAAGATATAATTATAATACTTCATTTAAAAAGATATATTTTGTTTGTTCTCTAACAATTAAATTTATTTAATCTAAACGTTATCTCTAATTGTTATATTGATCATAAGAGTTTTAAAATCAACATAATCGATCCTAGCATAAAAAATAAAGGTTCTTAACAAAATTTGCTTATTTGTATTCCAATAATTTTTCTCCATCCTATAACCATTTTCTGAATTATTATTTTATATTTGTAATATTATATATATATATAAAAAATTGTTATCACAGTAATGAGACAAACCTTGAAATATTTTGATTCGTGTCAAATGAATCTTTTTTATCGATAGTTGTAGTAACGTTGTCCTTTGGTATTCGTTCGTTAGCGTAAGGCCCAGAATGAACGAAGTTACCGAGAGCGAAAATCACAAAGAATATCGACGACGTAAGGCCGAAAGCCATCTTGGGCCTGATTTAGGCCAGGATCACGCACGATCGTTTTGAAAGTCTCTCGATAACTGACTCGAATTCTCTTCGTGTTGCTTAAAGTAGTTGCACGACCGGTTTAGAGTATGTATGGGAAGGAAAAAGAAACTACTTACAGTTTCACTGTTCTGCCCCACGGCCTCGTATTACGGGATTCCTCCTCTCTGTCTTCGAATCATCTTAGAAAAGAATTTGATCGAGTAAGAGAAAGAGAGAGAGAGATAGAGAAGTATATATATATATATATATCATATATTATCTAGTTCAGTAAAATACTTTTTTTCTAAATCATCATTATCATCATTAGAATCGGTAATATTTTTCCTACATCATCATAATTATCTTCAATAATTTTTTATAATATTGTATGTATTAATTAATGTCATTTAAAACGTGTACAAGTTTTTCAATGGAAATTCTGATAAAATTGTCTATAAAGTATA